>NW_010388794.1:2878-27483 GCF_000710305.1 Buceros rhinoceros silvestris | reverse complement strand
GGAAAGAGAAAAGGAGTAAGGGAGAGAAACCTATGGATTGAAAAGAAAACTAAAACTGCTTTAATGAGAATAATAATAATAAAATTAGATATCAATAGATACCAATAGATATCAATTAGATACTAACACTGAACCCAACCCCCCCTGATGGCAACCACATCACTGTCACCACTGATGCTGCGGGCAGACACTGGGGAAGGCCCAGTCTGGGCTCAGCAGCAGATGGGAAGGGGATGCAGGAGCCAGATTCTGGAACTGGATTCAGGGATGCAAGAGTTAGGATTGAAGGCAGAACAGAAGGAGCCCTCCTCAGACACTGGCCATTGAAGAGAAGGGCAAGAGAGAGAGACATTCATGATCCCTCAGCTTTATACCAAATACGACATCTATGAGCTGGAATATCTTGTTGGTCAGTTTAGGATCACCTGTTCTGTCCACTCCTCCCCGCAGATGCAGCCTCTAACTTACTGTACCTCCACCGGGGTACACAGGATTTAGCTCTGACCTTGGTCTGCACAGGAACAAGCATAAGCAAAAGCCTTTTTGCACACCAGTCCCTGGTAGTAACTGTAAACATCAATCCTTATCACTTCTAGAAGCAGCCACTCTCTGCAAAAAAATGCCATTAACTTCAGAAAGTGCAGAGAATTAGAATTAATTGTGTTCTAACTCAAACCAAGACACCCAGAAATCCTGTCAATCTGCTCAGTGTAGTATGATGTTGACCCTGTTCTTGTCTTGTTTCCCCTTCAGTCCTGCTTTTTTCCCCACACGTTGTGCTTCAGACACATACATGAAGCACAAGAGATTGGGTAGCAGCAATCCTGAGCTGTATTTCAGCATTCTGCCCTCTGCTTCCTCTTCTGCACACTCTCTCTTTGCTGCTTGGAAGCAGAAGCAGGGCTTTACTTTACGTATAAAAATACAACACGAACATGCAGGAGGTGTAGGAAAGAGCAGCTCCAAAAACCTTCACAGACAAGACCTTGGACCTCAGTCCAAATAAACTTGTGGCCGTGTTAAAATGAATCCTTGGCCTATTACCTCTAAAGGAAGCCTAGGATAAGGCACAGAGGCATCAGTTCAGTACACGGGAAGAGGCAAGTCTCTCCACAGCACCACCCAGCCTTGCTCTTCCCTGAAAACTTGATGTATTGCATGTTGGTTTACATTCACTGGCTAAACCCCTGTGATTTTGCAATGAAACAAGCATTTCCTTGCTCCGGGGAAACATTCCACCCCAAAGCCTCCACTCTAGACTCTTGCCTATCTGGTCTACAGACATGTGACAACTGTGCTCCTTTCTTCCTGGTAACCTACATCTGCAGAAGAGGCAGAAAGTGCCTCTCTTGGTGAAACAGGCAGTTACCAGTAACAGTTTCCCAGGCTGAGGAAAGCTGACGGCCCTACTCCCCTGCCCTAAGCACCTGCTCCATCTGCTCGGCTGTCCCACCATGCAGCAGATGGGAGACACAGCCACACAGAAGGCAAGACTTCTAAAATTATGTGTGTTTGCAGACATCCAAAAATGGGTTGGAGCTCTTGACAGGTTCACAACCCCTTTTTTCAGGATAGGCATTAAAACTCCAAAAAGGGGCAAATGTTCAGATGTCCTCCAGTGCTCAACATCACTAACTTGGAGTGGATTCCTGTTGCACAAGGGCTGGTACAAACTGCCCTCTCAGCCAGTTAATTCTTTACATTGCCTGTACAGGAAGTGTGTATGCTTTACTTCATGACTGCGCTTTACTCCAAGCACTTAGAATTCAGACACTGGAGCACTTAATTCATGGGTATTAAGCCCTTTATTATATCTGCTCTTCATCAGTAACTTACTGACACAAGTAAAATTGATATACACAAGGGTTAAAAGCATTAATGGAAATCTACATTAGAGATTTGCACCAGATGAACCAGATTGATTTTTAAATCCACTTGATTAAATGGGTGTATTTTTTCAAGACTGATTCATTTAGCAATTTCTCCCTCAAAGGCTTCACTGATATTTTGCACACAGTGACTAATTACTTTTCAGAACACTGTGTACTTGTTCTCTGCTTCTGCGGACTTTAGTGACTTCTGCACAGTCACTACATCTGGGTAAAATGGATATAAAGTGCTATTCTGCTTGTCAGTATTTCACACTGCTCTGCAGGGATGTACACGGAATCGTGAAAGGGGCAAGAGAGAGTCTGACAACCGCTGTTGGAGGTAGAGCTGCAAACACTGGAAAAACACCTTCCCAAAGCCTTCGCAGGTGATGGTGCTGTCATACTGGCATTGTAGGGTGAAAAAAACAAAGTCATTGTGGGAACAGAGTCTAGACGTGGTTGAGCCCTTGCTGTGGAGAGCACAGAGGAGGGGGAGAGGGAAGAAATGCAGCCTTCCTGCACCTTCCCGCTCCATACCAAAGGGCACAAAGTGGTTCCCAGGATACCTGCAGGACAGCTCTGGCAGGGCTGGCATCCTGCTGCCCTCTTCTGAGAGAAGCAGATGACAAGTGATGATTTAGTACTAGCTCTTCCCCTGTTTAACATTCTTCTCATGCTAAATTCTTGAATTCCTCTGCTCTACCACTGTGCTGTTTACATACCCCATTTCTTAACTTTGTAAGCGGTTTTTGTGCAGCTCTGTCTCACTTTTGAAGAGGGGGTTTTTTCCCTGCCTCCTTCAGGCGCAAGTGGATTTCACTATAAAAGTCTGCCAAGTCTTCAAAAATCCCCTGAAAATTCTCCTCATCAGTGAAGTGCATGTCAGTATAAAAATCTGCAAAGTTGTCTAAAACTCTTAAGACTTCTCCGCAGTGATGTACGCAGTACCCGGACAGGCAGCAGGTTTGGCTGGCAGTAACACTATTGTCCATCATGCTCACTAGTATTTTCTCATTGTCAGCTTGTGCTCCCTGCTCTTTTTTGTATTATTTCTGTGCTGTGCTTTATCTTACATGGAAACTGTTCACTTGATAGGGCAGAGGCTGAATTTATGTTGCTTGAATCACATAGATTTAAGGGATCAACAGCTATGAAATATCTGGTTTTCACCATTCACTGTTTCCTTACGCAAAAGAGAGTGTACTCAGATGCTTCCCTGCTTTGGAGAAGAACAAGGTCTGTGGACCAGTCTGAAGGTATGTTTGAAAAGGACAGTTAGCCCAGCTGAGAGCCCACTTAGACTGTGCCTGCTTTGACTGGTACAGGGAGATTTGCATTCACTCCCATCATGCTTAGAAAGTGGCAGGAGCACATAGGATACAGTGCTGGAAGAGCTGACATAGCTGGACATGTGGCAGCACAGCTCTGGCTTTAGTCTAGATGCGCTTGACTAACATGGGCACGGCAAAAGTCTCAGACAGGGCTCCAACAAAGAGGTTCAGATCTCCAAATTAATCCAAATTACGGTAGTCATATGCTGCCCTAAATTCACTATCTCATTAAAATTAATGCACCATACTAACGTATTTATCTAATACCAGTAGTCTCATGCTGCCAGTGCTGTCATTAGCAGGAGGGAGAAAGCCTGTGGTCAAAATAAACCCTTTAGAAAAGCGTACAGAGGGGATCTTATTTCTTAAACTTCATCACCTTGCTCATTGTAGTGGTTGCATTCACATCCCTCATAATGCCAAGAGAAGCAAAACTGGGACAAATCTTCCCCAGAAACACATCACCCAAGCATTGAAATACATTCCTTTGCTCTCCGTTGCAGTGTAGGAAAGCTGGCTGATGCTTGCAGCATTAGTGTCAGTTCACCTGAGCATGCATACAAGAGGAGGTTGGTGTCCCCAAAGCCTCCCCAAGGCAAGATGCTTGTTTCAGAGCCAGCCTTTGGGATCCAGTAGCACTCTTGCTTTGGAGTTGCTAGGAATGTCAAAATTCACTCTGAGCATGTTCACGGGTCTTCTCATAATGTCCTATACTTAAAGAGATCTCTGGAAAATTCATTTTAGTTTTCTTGCCCATAGCCAGGCAGGGTTGGGAAGGCAGTTCAACTTCTCTGCATCTTGGAGGCAGCTTGAAACCAATCCTGGAATTTCCAGGGCTGTTAGTGCCACCACGTGCTCGCAGCTAAGGGAGCCAGGAGCCACTTGCAATTTTATAAAACCTCTGTTGTGACCAGCAGCATGCAAGACACAGCTCGGTCTAAAGGAATAAGGACCGATACTTCAGTTAGAAGGAGCTGCATGCCAAGCCCAGTTCTGACTGGACTCTGCCACTGACTGAAGGGATGAAATTCCTGTCCCAGGGTCCTTAGCTACAAAAAACCCGGTATCTGCCCGCATTGGGCTGATGTAATAGTTACAGCACAGTGTAAATGGTGTAAACCCCTGTCATACTGACTTTAGCATTGACAGACAAGTTCTGAGTCATAGCAGAAATTATTTGACTGTTTCTAAATTGTTACAAATACTGAGCAGTAGAAAGGTCATGGCTGACCTCAAAGAGGCGATGCTACAGAGACAAGGTAACGTAGCTGCAGTGGAAAGGAAAGACAAAACCAGGAAGGGGACATGAAACAGTAGTACAAAAAATTAACTTAGGAAAAAAACCCAAGAAAAAGAAAGCCTTTTCAGAAGGGAAATTACAAATTAAAAAACCAACAGGTTGAAGAAAATTGACAAACTCAAATAAAATAAACTAAACATGAAACACAAAGAAAAAAAACCCCAAAACTTCCCAATTTACAAGAGGTCTTTCCTACAACAGTATTCTTGATTCTTCTGTTAACAGTTCATGCACATTCCTAATGTACTTTTAAAATCACGAGATCTAATTAATCAAATATGGGTATAATATGGATACCCTCCTGGCGAAAAAGCCCAGGGAAAATACCACATAAGGCCTAGGATAGGGCTGGTATCTGCTTTTCCCATTAGAGACATGGATTTGATTAATTAATTAATATGATTTCAGTACATAATGATATTATTCCTTTTTATTCCAAACCAATCATCCATTAGAATCCCTAATATATTTTGTAAGACACCACTCTTAAGAGTTGACAACACTTGATAAAAGAGGATATTTATAATATTTAAATATTTAATTAATCTCAATTTTGAGGTAGTTGTCCTTTTTGATCGACAAGGTTAGCACTTCCACGGTCCCTCCTCTTTGTCCATGTTCTGACTGGACTAATGACCAATACATGACATCATTGATTTTCTTGTCCTACTTTAATCTTTGGATAGCAGTTCACCTCTTCCTCTGACAATTGAGATATATCTTGGAAAATTGCTATTCTATACACTACACTGAACATAAGTCAAAACAATTTCAAGTTCAATTTGCAGGCCCCAGAGGAAACTGCTAGCATGTGCATATTGCACTCTCTATAAATGAACGCATGAATTATACATCAACATTATACATCTCAATTCCTTTTAGATTATGACTTGTTTATAGAGTACATTAAGATTATGCAGAATTTAACATGCAAAGTGACCCAAAGCCTGTCTTGCTGAGGGCATAATAAAGGTACCAGCTTGCATCTTCAGAGAATATAGCTATACTGTTTACAAGAGAAACAATGTAAAGCTTCAAAAAAGCAAAATACAGTGAGTTCACCTGCACATCAGAAAGGCTCCATGGCTCCACCAACAGATCATCAACAGAAAACAATAAGCATAACCAAATCATCATAGGTCTTAAGCATGTGAGTCAGCAGTATCTAGTCTAGTCTGTTAAAATATCTAAAAATAACATTTTTCCCTGCAAATCTCTCAAAGTTAGCATTAGATATAGGTTCTCCAGCTGTACTTTTTTTTCTGGTCACGACTCAAAGTTAAGCGTAAAGCTTTGAGAAGACTAAATTACACAGGCTACAATTTCATGATCCTGAAATCAAAGGTTTAAAGCAGAGGAGAATCCACCTTTCTGAAAAACTAATCCAAATGATCACAGTTTTCTTGGCATAACATGAAAAGATCTTTTTCGGAATGTAAATGGCTATATTCCAAGAAACTAACTTCAAGGACTTCAGAAAAAGCAAGAACATCAAAAAAAGGAATACATGTTAGAAATGGTGGGCAAATGGTTAAGAGGATTATGAAGAGCTTTACCAAGTACATATGTGAAAAAGTACCAGGTCTAGGATTGGGGCACGAATGAACAATGATTCAAAAATGACTATGATATTGAACACAGTCTGGAGGTCTAAGCACGTGGTAAGAGAAGCTGAGCTGCAAATATGAGTAGATAAATGCAAGTAAGGGAAAGCATTAGTATCTTCACATTTATACGAAGGGTGGAAAAAGAGCATTAGACAGTTTTCTGCACTGCTCAGTATTTGAGGAAAGCAATTTGAGGAAAGCAGGAGGAACTAGAAAATAAACCCCAGAGAAGAAAATGGTTTTGAAATGTATCATCAGATGGAAAAAGACACTTTCAAGCTATGATCCCCAAAAGGCTATTTTTAGTATTCAAAAGAAAGGCTGCCACTAATTTACCAGCACAGTTGAAGTAAATGGATATGCTGAACACTAGAAGTAGAATACATTTTCAGAGATCAGAAATAATGCTGAAAAAAGGCAAATCTGGAAAGAATTACAGAGGTGTTAAGTGAATAATTTCAATGTTTTTTTTAATTAAAAACAAGTTTATTTACAAAATTACATTTTAATTTCCAGTCAGGATGATACATCGAATGTGGAGTGAATCCAAACAATTTCACATCTGATTTCTATGCTTGCTCCACCACAAAATCCATTACTCATACAGGTCTGGTAAGTACCTTTCATTCAGACTAAAGGAAGAAGTAATTAAATGTTCTTACGTGTGATGACACCTGAAACAGAAACTCCTGCCCAGGGTTAAAGCCAGTACAGTAAGTAGTTAAGCCAGTTCAGTCAATAGGCTTCTCTGATTTCTCAGTTGATTGCAAGGCAATGAGTTGAGGCATACATGTTTTTAGCTCTGCATTATTGGAGGCTGAGGGAAAACAGCACTAAAAACAACCCAGTAGACGGCACAAATTGTCAGGAGCAAACACAGAGCTTAATGTTGTGCAGGACCGGTTGGAAAGTCAGACTTGGCTAACATAAGTTAAAAAGTTGGTCATGGAAGTCTGTTTGTATACTCTGCTAGGGCAATTAAGCAAAGTTGCAACAAATAAATACCAAAGATGATCAAATTCTGAGCAAATTCTCTCTGATAGAGAGAATCCAGAATGCCTCCAAATACTGGCAAACTATTTGTGCCAAAGGACAAGAAATTACTACAAGGCCAATGTTCAGGAAAAAAAAATCCATGTAAAAAGGCGCAAAACAGAACCCTTGCAGAAACAGAACATTGCAGTACTTGTCTGAACCGGCCTCCCAGGGCACAAGGCCCTCATGGCAATGAACACTGAAGGGGCAAAGATACATCTACATACACAGAAGATACTTAAAGATATGTAAAAACCCCTACTTACTTCTGTCTTGGACCAGTCCTTTGGAAAAAGAGAATTTGTATTAACGGTAGCCCTGGCTATGCAGCAGCATTCAGGGCTCTATGCCATTTTTCATTCTACCTTTTAAAATCATAACACGGCAAGAAAAAACCAAAAAAACCCAGCATCTATCATGTACAGAAACCATCCTATTTTTCCTGATAGAAGTTGCATATGTGTTCATTCATCGCCAAGTCCATGAGCTTTTATATACGAAGACAAGCTGCAAGTTCCCCTTCTACCTGGCACAGTGCGTGATGAGATCAGAATTTCTGTTGTGATAGTCAGATTCATTGTACCCAAGCTGACAGCTGCTGTCTTACCCAGATGCATACCATAAATTGTCTTTAAGGGCCTTATAGAAGAGGAAGCTGATCTTGAACAAAATGTATTTATTTTGCAGAGAGAAGTAAGGCTGTGAAGGTAGGACAGGTCACATGCTCATGGAAATTTCTGTGCTTGATAAGATGTATTAGTGACAGCACTGAAGAAGTCAGGAGGACAACCCAATCTGCGTTATAAACGGCCCCACTGCCTGGGATTCAGCCATCAGCAGAGATGGAAAGGCACCTCAAGGGCACAAACCACTGAAGAACAGCAACATTCTTTACTTTCTCCAAGCTCACAGTCGCATCAGTAGAAACATCTTTCATGACATTATCCCTGGCTCTCTCGTAACCTGTATGTGATAGATGAAATGCTGGGAAAAGGATGGCAGTACAGCTCGAATGCATATGACCTAACAATGTTGCTGCTCTCTACAAATAACATAGCAGAAAGCTTACAACTGATTGTGTTCATAAGTATTTGTTTCCTAGAAAAAAAAATCACACTCAAAAGGAGCAGTCAGTAATTGAAACTTCATTCGGCTTTTTCAACTTTTTTCATGCTTTTCTGCTGTAGAGCCTACCCATGAAAACAGGGCCCGTTAGTTATCTCAGTGGATATTTAATAAGATATTTAATAGGATATTTAATAACTATTTATGCCTAGAAGAAAAAAAAATTATTTCCAGTTACCAACTCTTTCAGCTACTTAGCCTCCTGCCGGTTTGGAGAAAAATTGGGTTATGATATCATGCAATTTAAAGACTGCATATTTTTCTTCGCATAGCCACACAGCCTCTACTCATACGTTAACACAGCATCAGGATGTTCCTGACATCATGTTGGTATTTGACATCAACAATGTCTATCTACAGAACATGAGTCAGAGATGTAACATCCAAGGATCAGACTAGGTAAGGGTCTGCTTTTCCCAAACTATCTGTAAAGCACATGGACAAATAGTGAGATTAGATAATTCATACACACATTTACATAAAATAATTATGTTGCCTTTTTTTTCCCCTCTTTTTTTGGCTCACATGTTACAGACAAATACAGCATCTTTATACAATATGTATTAAAAACACTGCAAACAAGCAAGCAGGTGTGGAAACCTTGAAGCTGTTTGGAGTTAGTAGATGCATACTCTCTGGCAACTCCTATACATAAGCTGTTTGCCTGTTTTTAATCCAGTATGTTGACATCTTACTACATTAAGCAAATGAACATGTACCTTGAGCTAGCAAACATAACAGTTTGTACTAACTAACCCATCTATTAATACTTATTTCTAGGCCTATGTTTTTAGATAAAGCACATTTCGTGATTGATATATTGGTATCTCTGTGCATGGCTACACTTTATAAAAACATGTATTATTCATTTATGTTTTCTCAGAAGCAGTAACTCACATGCTATAAAATTCTGGGAAAGAATAACTTGCACGTTTAAGACATGCTGGCAGACAAGCTGATATGGGGGAGTCTAGTGCCTACCATCATCCTGTTTTGATGCATCTGATAGTTTTCTCTGATGCAGAAAATACCTCGCTGGCCTAATCTGGTACATAAGGCCACTCCTGAAACAGAGTAAATCACCAAAAGCTCATTTACAATTAAATAGTGGGAGAGTTATTTTTATTTCAGGGTATTCCCTTTGTTTTCTATTCAGCAATTGTCTCACATGACTGAAATATCACAGGTTATTCCAGGCTGAGGAATGGATTGTAGCCTCAGGTCTTCTTTTTTTTTTTCTAGACTTAAATACCTATATTTCCATTGGAATGATTCCCCAAAACCTTAGAATTACTGTCAGCTGTCTAAGATTCCATCAAATTTTCAAAATCTTTTTGAACCTGTACACAGTATTCATAGAATCATAGAACGGTTTGGGTTGGAAAGGACCTTGAAGATCATCTAGTTCCAATCCCTCTGCCATGGGCAGGGACACCTTCCACTAGACCAGGTTGCTCAAAGCCCCATCCAACCTGGCCTTGAACACTTCCAGGGAGGGAGCATCCACAACCTCTCCAGTGTCCGCAACCTGTTCCAGTGTCTCGCCACCCTCACAGTAAATAATTTCTTCCTTATATCTAACCTAAATCTATCTTCTTTGAGTTTGAAACTGCTATCCCTTGTCCTCTCACTACACTTCCTGAGTCCCTCCCCAACTTTCCTGTAGGCCCCCTAAGTAAGTAGGGGGGCCTCTTCCAGTACTGTAAGTACTAGAAGGCCACTATAAGGTCTCCCCAGAGTCGAGTCTCCTCTAGGCTAAACAACCCCAACTCTCTCAGCCCATCTTCATGTGGGAGGTACTCCAGTTCCCTAATCCACTTTGTGGCTCTCTTCTGGACTCTCTCCAAGCTCCACATCTTTCTTATGCTCAAGGCCCCAGAGCTGAATACAATACTCCAGGTGAGGTCTCACAAGAGAAGAGTAGAAGGAGAGAATCACCTCCCTTGACCTGCTGGTCACTCTTCTCTCGATGCAGCCCAGGATGCGATTGGTTTTCTGGTCTGTTAGCGCGCATTGCTGGCTCATACTCAGTTTTTCATCCTCCAACACTCCCAAGTCCTTCTCCACAGGGTGTTTTCAATCAACTCATTCCCCAGGCTGTATTTGTGCTTGGGATTGCCTCGACCCATGCTCAGGAGTTTGCACATGGCTTTGTTGAACTTCCTGAGGTTTGCACGAGCCCACCTTTCAAGACTGTCAAGGTCCTCTGTCCTAAGTATAAACATCCTAAGTATAAGCAATGCTGCAGGAAGCAGAACTGTTTTCCTGTCCTTAAAAGTCGTGCCCTATTTATGTATCTGAAACTGTACTCATTTTTTGCAGCTCCATCACATTGTGAACTCCTGTCTCATTTGCTCTCCATCACCCTCAGGTCTTCCTCTGCATTACTGCATTTTAAACCTCATCATTAGGGAACTGGCCTTCAGTAAAAACAACCAACCCCATCAGCCCTTACCCAGGATTTCGAGAATTCAGACAATCCAACAGAATATTCCCTTACTCTCTTAACACCATCTTCTGTAGTCACACTGCAAATAAGCACATTTACTCCCACCACACATTAATCCCATTATAACTAGTTCTCAGAAAATTATTGCTGCGGGTTGAGAGGAAATGTAGAGGAAAATATAAAACTGCGCCAGAGGCCACGGTCCTATCAGGGAAAGGTAAGTGTTCCTTCTAGCACCTAGTGTGAGCTAAACACTCTTCATACCTGCAGATGGAACCAACTGCTGCTTTGTTATCATCACCTTTACTCCAGCATCTTTTCATTAGCAACAGCTCTCTGAAGCAGTTCTCTGCCACCTCTGGTTTCCACATAGCTGGAAAACTCCTGCTTGGTGTCCGGTGGGAATTTTCTTCTGCATGGCAAAGGGGCCCTATGCTATTTAATTTGGGAGTATGCTGAAGTTACATTTTACGTTATATTTCTGCAACCAATACTGCTAGAAACTTTCATACAATGCAGAGTAAGATGACATTCTTAGTTGATATGATTCTAAGAGTTCATGCTTCATGAAAATCACCAAAATCAAACAAAAAACTTGCATCACATTACAGCATGATTTACTTTGTATCAACAAGGTTAATGGCTGCAAAATTATCTTCCTGATTTGAAAGATGGGTTGCTCAGTCTCTCCTTTGCTGTTTGCATTCCCACCAAGCAGCAACCTTGTGAAAAGGGAAAGCCTATGGTCAACTTCTGTTTCCACTCATGTTACACCGCATGCACTGAGAGAGGCTAAGGGACCTTCCTCCCTGAAATTTTTCAAAACTTGGCTAGACAAAGCCATGGCTGATCTGATTTAGTTCCAGGACAAGTTTTGCTTCAAGCAGGATATGGGGTAGATGATGTCTGCAGGCTCCTTCAAAACACTTCTGGGAATCTGGTCTCTAAAAGCAGCAGGAAAGTCAGTTGTACCTCAGTGCTTTTTAGATGTCAAATACTGAATAAGGAAAGAGGAGAAAATGCATCTAAAAATAAAAAATGAGTCAAAGGATGCTTTGTTTTTCCTGTCTCACAACAGAAACAAGAGCCATGAGCAGGCAGAAAATACAAAAGATCTCTCTGGCAGCTTGGGTGGGTGACTCACAGCCAGTAATGAACTCTGCATACTGCTTCTGTCAGGGCCCACTGAATTCGCCTTCTGAGCCCTGACCTGGGCCACGCGACTGTGTACAGAAAGAGGGAGCTTGATTTCTTCCTAGTCCTTTTGTAAGACGTAATGCCAAGGACAGCTGAGGACAACAATCACTGAAACTTAGACTTCGCAAAGCAGCTAAAAACCAAGCGACAGGAAAGCAGGTTGAGACAATCCCAGCACTCTCACGTCCCACAGCTGCTCTGTACTGCAGTAAGCTGAGACTCTCCCCGACTTTTCTCCCCAGAACTCAGAGTGCCTTTGGATCCCATTAACCTCTACACCTACCTACTGCCAGCCAGAAAAATTATAATGTGTGTTTTAGTACTTCTGTATCAGTTAAGTTCCCCACACAAAATTGTAGTTTTTCTTGTGACTCCCAACAGAAACCAAACCTAAAGATTAAACAAAGGCAGATTTTTGATGTGGGGAGCAGGAAACAGAATTTGAGGATGATTTTGTAATTAACGTATTTTTGTCCAGTTACTATATATTGTAATTGCATGCAAACATTGAGGCATTGATGGCATATTTCACATAGAGTGCCATGCATTTTCACAGTACTTACATACCCAAAAACGTCTGTTCATTCTCTTCCAGAGTAATAGGAAGACAAAGTCTTGCAGAAAAGATTTGTTTTTAGACTTTTGCCTGTGTTTTTCAGAACCAGTGGATTTGTATATCAGCTAAACTTTCAGATTCATTAGTCCCAGGAAGTTGAATTGTATTTCATTTGACCTTCAGCTATGGACACTAGCTTTTAGTCTCCACAGCTCAGACAACACTATACTAGTGTCTTGCTTCTCCATGTAAATATGTTTCTTTTCATATATCTTATATCACCTAAAGGCAATGAGCATTATGGATGTGACATCTGCTGCCAGTGCAGCTGTGGTTCCATCTGGTTTTCTTCCCTGGGGTAAACAAACAGCACAATCCTTAGATTTTGAGGGGGGGTTAATTTATTGTAGACAATATCATCATAATCACCAATCATACCAGTTATTTTCTTTGAAACAAGTTGTTTCACAAGAAGTATGATTTAAGAAGCATTCCCACGATTTCCTAAGCTTGAGAATAACAAACCTGGTTTTTCTTGTCTTTACGGTATACAATGCGTAACTGCTTACTTGTACACCAGGCAGAACAAGAGCATCCTATGCCCGCTTTGCACAGCTTGAGGCTAGAAAGAACCATCTCCACATTGCACAGACTTTATGACTGGATGTTTTTCCCGTTGAATTCATTAGTACCAAGACCAAAGTAACTGTTATATGAAATGCAGGGTTGCTGGAAGCTTTCAGGTTTATACCCTGGGAAAGGATCCTTCTTGGCCATGTTCTCGAAACAGCTCGGTAAGTGGCAGTGCAATTTCCTCTTTCCTGAGGTCTTCCTCCTTTATTTTAAAGAATAAATTCCTTTGATACTGCAAGAGGTAATTTTATTCCATACTGAAACAGACCCTTCTAAGATGTCTCTTCCTCCCTTATGCTTTCTGACCTTCTACTTCAAGTCTAGCTCAGTTCAGTCTAAAGTGCAGCAAACTCACAGTAGTACTTGAAGTACGACAAATTGTGGATGCTTGTGAAGTACGCACAAACCACAGGATCTCCTGTGACTGGTGGATCAGTCCTAGTGAAAGTGGTGGCTCCTTCCACCATTCCTAAAACAACCTGCAGATGCCATTAGTGATCTAGCTGCCACACAAGCACTTGTCCTTTACAAACTGTCCCTGACAGATAAGAAGTTACTGAAAATTATATTTCAGCCCAATTTGGATAGATCCAAATCTGTGACTTTAGGGTGAAGGAGAATGAGTCCTGTGAATGAATCTCTAGCCTTAGGATGCTTTGAGAAAAGATGCATGATGTCAACAGTTGACTTCCTTCTAACAGCCAATCTCTGCTCAAGGTCAGGTAAGGGCAAAACAAGTGACTGCCAAAGTATTTATTTAGGAAAAAAAGAAGTAACATCAACGAGACTTAGAATTTTAAATGACATGAAAGGATGATATGTTTACCTTAAAGATGCAAATGTGAAAGTAAACACATTTGTTTTCATTTGAATATAGAGCCATTGATCTGTTTGTCCTTGCCACATTGTCTGATTGATCACCCAACTAGCTGATTGGATTAAAATGTGTTTGTGCTATGTGCCCTTTCCTCCTCTTAGTTTCTGTTTCTTAAATTTTTAGAGCATAAGAAAAATCAGTTTGCATTCTTTTCCTGATCGCAGATCACCCTTAGAGCAGCTCTTGTTATTTTAAACAGAGAGTGAGCTTTAGAAAATGTTATATTCCTCTGTTGTTTTCTATCTCAAAGTGCTGTTTTCACTTGGTCACCTCTCATTTACTGGTAGCTGGTTCCTGTAAGAAATCTACACTTTTTACTTACAGGAAATCTGCATGTTCTGCAATCCAGCTTCACCAGTATAAATGAAATAATCTTCATGAAACTGTAAGCTCATACATATTATCTTCACTTAACCTATAGACTTAAAATCAATCTGGTGAATTTCAGAAAGACAGATATTTCATATAAGTTTTAACTTTTTTCTTTCCTTCTGTGATTCATTAGGTCACCTCCCCTCATCAAACTTTGTAAATCTCGTAAATTTTTTTTGTAAAAAATCAATATTTGGCTAAAGTCGCCATTTCAATGTATACACTCTTCAATTATGAAGTATTAATTTTGCAATTAAAATATTGAACTGGGAGACAGGAACCATACAGTATCAAGAGCAAAAACTTGATTTATGTCCCAGTTCTTCATTACCTTGTTCTGCCTTAAGGGTCTATTGGCAGGCAGCAAATTCTTTTTCAGCTCTTCAGAGATGGATAGCTCAAAACTTGCAATGCAGGTTAGGTCTCCTGATTAATTTTGGAGGATGTCTTAGAATTACAAGATCTCTGTGGCACTTAGCAGAGGCTACCCTGTACCAAAATGGATGAAAGATGAGAATCTTTACTTCATTTCCACATCGAAACCACGTGGCAAGAGGAACCTGAGGACTAAAATAAAGGTTCCTCTGAAATAGCAGGTCTAACACCCTGTATAATGCAAAGGATGGGTTTTTTTCTTAGAACGTAAACTGTGTGCAAGTGGCTACTCAAAGTGTGTGACTTAACAAGGAACAGATGACTCAATTCTTCTGAGTTATAAAAGGTGATGGAACTGCACCAAATTCTCCCAATTACTCCTAAAAAAATCTCCTTTCTTAAAAGGGATACTCTGATCAGCACTAGCTTGAGGCATAGATGCAACAAGCCAATTTACTTATGGCTTGTGAGATGATGCATTTGCATTGACATATTATTTTCTTTGAGAATATATAATTTAAATATATAGTCTTGCTCTTTATTAAGAAATTCTTCAAAGTCTGAATCAAATACAATTAATAATCTGATTTTTTCCCTGGAAATAATCTCAAAGGACAGCACTGAAGCAGGGAACTGCACTTAATCCAGAGCTGTAGTGTACCTAGAGCCCAGTTTGACCTAATCCTGCTCCAGCTGTAAAACTCAATTTATCCATGGACCTGTCAGATTTTCTAGGTTGTGTGTGACTTTCACTTAACAGGTCTTTGCCTCATGCTTCCTTGCACTGGTGTCCAAATTTCATTAATCTACAGCACAATGCTTCCCTTCCATGCTGGTAACATCCATGCTAGACAGAGCTAGGAAAGCTGTGTTTGCTGTGCCAGAATAAGAGGTGGTGGAGCCAGGGAGAGGCCACAGTAGGATGGCAGGGAGTCATCCTTTAGTGAGGCCAAAACCAGAGAGTATTTCCTAACATCAGGAATTCTTCCCACTATACGATCCTTAATACGAAGTCTTGCACATTGGCTGAGATGGCCATTCTGTGGCCTGTGAGTTGACTCTATGGCATTCATGACCACATTCAACACAATTACATGAATGGTAAAAAGTAGTGTAATGTGCCAATTGCATGTTTACACACCAGATGCCAACATGCGATCCAATGGACATTACTAGTTTTCTGTCAGAAGAAAGACAGATTACATTAGTCTGGAGCCAAGTATTTGTAAAACTATGGTAAAAAGAGTACATGCAGAATAATAGTGGTCACAGATCACTTACTGAGCATATTGACCCAAGCCTTGTCACTAAGTTTAAAAGATTCAAATTTAGACCTGGAAAGTAACTACTGTCAGAAGTAGTAGCAGCTTATGTCAGTCATCTCTGAGACCCAGCAAGCACAGGAGAATTCAGCAATCCCCAGTAGCAAAATAAGACTTCAGATTATGGCCATTTGCTTGTCACCTTCATTCGGGTGCCAGGTCCTATAGGAAGAGAAATCTCAGAAACATTCACAGACGACCTGGCAAACTGAAATATCAGAACAGCAAGTATTATAGTTACTGAGCCTATACCCCAGAGTAGAGAGAATGCAGCAGATAATTTATTTAAAATAAAGTTCCATTAAAAATGAGACTCACTGAAGATTAGGTAGCTCTTTTGGAAGTCGCTTACTCCATACTAATAACACAAGCATTTTGGAAAGTCCCTCTCTTTACAGCTTTAAAAATCTCGTCAGGTTGCTCAGGTTGCAAAAAGGAAACCCCAGCACTTCCATGCAAGTCTCGGCAATGGAGAACTTTAAAAGCTCACCTTTATATTGGTATTTAACTTATTCAGGATAAAAGAGGATATTATGCTGGAGTACAAGTCAACATAATAACAGGATCTACCTCTGTATTCTTTCTCAACAGCCCAAAGATTACATGTTTCCATTACCTTTGGGGTGTGTTAGAAAAATCCCTTGTATGCAATTTCCAGCTAAACTTCTCCAGGAAGAGATATAGTTCCTGGCTTCCAAAGGCCTTAAGTGATGTAACTTCAAGAACATTAAGCATAGGAGATTCACAGGAAAGGGTGATTCACAACATAGAAACATTTATATCATGCTCTTAACCGCTCATGTAGGCAGGACCATTCAATCCCCAGAAGCAAAAGGTTCCTCCAGCAAAAGAAAAGTTGGCCAGGGTCCCATTCATGTTCATCTGCATGAAGAAGCTATTGCAAAACAAACAAGATGGGTGTGAATTTAAAGTACAATATCCATTTGGCTGGTTTCTCTTAGTGCTCTGGCTCCAGCGGGTTACACTGGGGTGGCTACAGAAGCTGCTATTGGTAGCTGGATGCCTGCAGCCTTGTTATGAGGTTTCTGCCTCCATTATACGGCTAGTGGATATGAAGCAGCTGCTGGGCTGCCACAAAGTGCAGAATAAAATTAAGGAAAACCATCAGGCATAAAACATGCCCAAGAATGCATCCTCATCCTAGGTAATCCTAGGTAATCCTAGGTAATCCTAGGCACCCTAAGCAATGTCAAGGCCAAAGAATAAATAAGATTTGTAGGTAGCTTGAAAAAAGTCTATCGACAAGGATTTGTGGGATGCCTCATGCTGGCTTGGGGAACAGGGTGAAATTCCAAGTGTCCCCAGGAGTCCTTGCCAGACATGATTTAAATATAACCAGCGTTATATTTAAATATAACCATACCAAAAACAATGTTGTTCACATCAGCTAATTTGAGCTGCTTCTCTCATCAACTAGCTTTCACAGACCAAAAGAATTCTGTTTGTCTCACCCAGTTGGGTTTACAGGCACCTTCTTTCGAAACAGCGAATTGTGTGAAAATAACTACACATGTGGACAACTCTCCAACAACTGTAAGACCAGTGTGTCACACGGCCCCTTTAAACAGTTTGGTCCAAGATGGAACACGGAGCTTTGCAAGAAACCACCAGGCAGTGGGAGTTTTGGGAGCTTTGCAATATACAATAGATAGTGAGCTTTTTCAGGAGAAGTGATAGTGGGAGTAGTGGACTAGTTGCAACCAAGCGTAGTCTCCCATGATGAGCTCGTAATCACAGGCCTTGTGATTAGATGACAAGGGATGGGAAAAGGAAAGGGGGTGCCACAACAGTGAGTTTTCCCATGTTCTCAAACCTCTTATTGCGGAAGAAGAGTAAAGATGAAGTCAAACGACCACCAAATAGCGACTCCAGTAGTGAAATTGGGCATGCACAAAGTTACAGATTATGTAATCGGAAGGTGGAGTTTGGGGCTGTCCACACATATGTACTGGCCACACACTATGTGAGGGGCAGCTTTAACCTCTGCTATAAAGGCAGTGCTCTTTGGGCACAGAGACGAGTTAGCTACACGGCATGACGAGGACCACGTTGCCTCCGTGGGGATGCCCACAAGGGTCCATTAACTACCAACGCCTCACCTCAAAAACAATCCATGCCGGGAATGCTGCAGATTTCAGACATCAACTGCTAGCCTAGGGTCGGTATGTACATGAACCAAGGTAACTTTTCCTCCTCTTAATTCATCATGATGAATTGCACTTGGACAGAAGAAAATGCTTATTCTGCTCTCAAATGCCCCACAGGGTGCATCACTAGTTGTCTTAATCATAGTAGCAGTGATTTTAGCGGTAATACTTTGGAAGGCCTAATTCTAGCTGTCTGTGTTTTATGTGACTCCACGTTTAGTCTGTTTTTAGATAAAATAAACCCTGTTATACTTGTGTGCGTGTTTGTGTGCATGTCTGTAATTTTAGCCACCCCGGGATCCTTCAGACCTTACTGGAACAACCAGCTAGATCCTTCTGCGTATCTATGGGTCTTCAGAATTCATTCTGAATGGTAAAAAAATGGAGGTGGTATTTTACCAAAGGCAAGTGCAACCTAAAATACTTCTAAACAAAAGATTTCCTCCCGTCTTTTCACACAGGTTTTGGTATTGTTCTGAACTAACAACAATAAAAAAAAGAGTTAATGAAAATGTAGGGTTATTTTTAAGTACGTTTTTGGCCATGCTTTCAGTTCTGGTTCAGGGACCTTCAAGTAATGATGGATAAAATTCACCTTTATGAGTAGAAATAGAGTTTGAAAGGTCATAAGTTATGTAAGAAAACTGGCCACAATTACTTTTTTTTGTCTTCTAACAAAAGGCTGTTTCTATTTCTGTAGAAAAGCCTCCATTCTATCTTCTGAAAAGGCAAGGACAGCAATGCTTCAAGAACCTCTTAAGCTGTGTGATAACCCTCATACTGCATTTTGCTGATCACATTAGGCTCCCAAAGAGGCAAATATTATAACTTTATAATATGAAATTCTATTCCTGTTGTGCATATGACCTGGGAGCTGATAGTCATTTCACCTGTATTTAAAGGAGTCATTCAACAAAAATCCACCTTTCAAGTTCCAGCAAGCAGGAGCTTTGCCCCTGGTTCTTACAACCTTCTTACATTACCTCTGATGTTGTAATTTTCTCAATTTTGTAGTATGTTGTCATTATAGCTCTAAAAGGACATCATTTCCATGGTGACCAGTATAGAAAAGCGAGTAGCCCAAATAGCCATTTTTATTATAAAAGCATTCTCAATGTCATTTCTCTGTAATGAAGCCATCAACATCTACAAGGTCTGTTTGCACCGGTGTGAAAACTTTTTTGACAAACAGTATCTACATATGAAGTGTTTTAAAGAACAAGTCAAAATGGCCAACATGAGCACTTCAATACAGGATCTCCAGCAAAATTCAGCTGCTTTCAAAAAGTAGAACTACACTTTCTGTAAAGACATCGGTTCCACTTGACAACCACAACTCTGAAGAAACTAAGTATCTGCAGTTAGCTCTTCCCTCCCTTTTATTTTTTAATTAATGAAAAAGACACGGCTCCTGTAGGGGCTGAAAAATATGTTGTGGTTTTAATTATGGAACTGTTCGGATCATACAGCCAGAATTATGCCAAAGCCAGATGAAGGTGCAGGTTGGCATGTGGCTTGGAAGTGCTCCTTCTGCCTCCTGTTAGGATGACACTGAGATTATAGTTGTGCTCTGAAATATTTTGAAGGTGCCCAGAAAGCAAGCACAGAAGCTTCTCAGGCTCCAAAGGTTCATGCTTTGTGGTAGCTAACCTAACTTTGTGTATGTCTGCACGCATGTCTCCTGCACGGT
Source organism: Buceros rhinoceros silvestris (assembly GCF_000710305.1). Classification (NCBI taxonomy): domain Eukaryota; kingdom Metazoa; phylum Chordata; class Aves; order Bucerotiformes; family Bucerotidae; genus Buceros; species Buceros rhinoceros. The sequence continues at coordinate 7,575 of NW_010388794.1, read as the reverse complement.
TTGCTGGATGTGTCTCTCAGCCTGCATTTCCACATCATCCCATCCTCCCAGGTGACTCGTTCTTGTTTCAGCACTGCCAACTCTCCTGATGGCATCAGTCCGAACCTTGCCATGAGGCACACGGCAGCTCTTCCTCACATGTTTCCTGCTTCCTCAGCATGCCTACCACTTCCCATTTTGGACAAATGGGTTTACAGATGCTGTTTCACCTCCGTGTTTCTCCGCAGGGCTGCAAGGCCAGGCTTCAGTACAGGCATTGCCCTCCACTGCTCTTAGTGAGACTGAAGTCACTGCCCGTGACTAAGTTATAGGAGTCGCAGAAATCCTATAGAAAAGCAGGAAAACAAGAGAGAAGTCAGACTAGGGGTTGGGGAGATCTGAGGGGGCTGAGGCATGGGGAGGACAGAGGCCTGGGACAGCGTTGCCGTCGGAGGGGCTCAGATGGAGAACATGGTGGGAAGCCAGGCAGGACCTACTGGGGGAGTGAAAGCATGGCAGAACAACAAACTCTGCATGACAGCTCCTGGTCTCCTGCAGGACTGGGGCAGAGGTGCTGCTGTGGCCCCCTGCACATGAAGCATCCAACGGGAACTGAAAGAAGGGTGCTTGAAGAAAGATCTTCACCTCCTTGCTGTTTGACAATTTTATATTTTTAACTTGCATTTAATGTAATCATTTATACGTATCATAAACACACATATTTTAAACTACTATTGAAATGTTTTCAGCATGTGAGAATTCATTATTTTAATAAGACTTAAGATTCCAAACATAATTACAGCACTTAGTAGTGGAAAATTATTAGACTACAGTTTTTCTAGGAGTTAACGTGATGGTTAATGTCCATGAACACTCTTAAACGTAGAGAGAGGTTATGGTCATTTTTATTAGCCAGAAACCTGAAAGTCTTAACTGAAATCTGAACATCAGTATGAATTGTACATCTCCATTATCTGCTACAGTACCTTTCTGCTCTTTTTCCTAGTCTTTGAACATAACAGTATGTCAGTGTATCCTCAACAAATTGAGAAGGTTATTTAATTTTATCACAGCTCTACCTATCTTTAAATAAGCATTTCAGAACTGTTTTCTTCTTCTGCAGACTGTAGTCCCATTCACACCTCAGGGCAGTTGCTATCGGACCATTCTTAATCTATACTAATAGCAGATAAATTTTAAAAAATTTAGTGTGGAGAATGCTCACTTCATGGTATTTGTGTCACAGTTGTTTTATTAGATGTTCTGGTGAAGAAAAGAGAAACCATTCTTCTAACAGTAGATAATATTTATCTGTGGTGCTCATACGGGAAAACTATGAGGAACCTTTGTGTACTTACTGTCAAAAATTCTGAAACTGCATTGATATTTATGGTTTCATTTCTCCTACCACCAGTTGCTAGGCTTCTTAGTCCTGATCCTTCAAACTGATGAAGAGGGTACTAACCCTTTAAATTTTATTGATATCTTAGGCATTAACATCACCAAGGCCAACATACACCCAAAGCTAAAACATGAACTTTGCACAAGCCAAATACCGTGTGTGCAGAGTAAGAGCTTTGGCACTCCTTGCTCTTCCTGAACTGTATTATGCCGCCTGCAACATGTCACCCCAAAGATGGAGCTCCATTTGATGTTGTATGAATAGACTTTGTTGTTGCACTCTCATCTTCTTAACTGAAAACTTGAACTTCAATAGAGTCCTGAATACATCACATGACAGTAGTCAAGAGACAGGAGAGATTAAAAGGAGTTGCACAATCTTTGGAGTAGACAGGTATAGTTTATGCATACTAGAGACCTATTCCTTTATAGGTCATATCTAATGATACCCAAAATATCTTCTCCTCCACCCTCTCAGGACTTGGGAGGGGAAAGAAAGAGAAAAGTGAAATGATGCGACATACCCTGATCTATCCACAGAAAGATTATTCTCCACAGACTTTTTTTCCTCAAAAAATTCACATGCAGCTTAGTCTTTCTCTGGGTGCTTTTTAGCACTCACATCTCCAATCAGACCATGAGGTCATCCTAGTTTATGAGTCAGGCTATCACGCCTGCAATACAAGATTACAGGGATATTGCAGTATTTCCCAAGTTGAAAATGACCTAATGTACAACTACAGTTCTATTGAGCTGAACTGGAATTATACATATCTAAGAGATACTGGAAAACTGGGATTTGAATGCCAAGAACTGAGAACATCCTTTATGGCTATAAGGTACCACAGAGGCACAAATAATCAAACATAAAAGCTTTCCTACTAGCACCAAATTTTCTTTAAGTTACCGTCTCTGAATTGATTACTCAGCAAGTTTATGCATAGCAGCTGACAGAAACATGAATCAGTGCTAAAACCACATACTATTTTGACTGACATTGGAAGAAAACAAGTTAGACCTGCTGGATGTTTTGACGTGTCTTGCTAAATCAAAGTGATTTTATGAGTTAATCTTTTACGGCAACAAGAAATCAGCAAAGAAGAAACTCGAATCTAGAAAGAGTAGGTAGTAGTCTCTGTTAAAGTAGTAATCATATTGAGTTTCTTAATTTAATAATTCATACGTTCCAAATAACAGGGGAATGTGCTAAGACTAAAATCAATGAAAAAACCAGATTTTTAAGGGAATTCAGGATTACTTTTCAGCAAGTTATTTTTATATTTGATGATCTTTGGTAACAGAGCATTATGTATGTTTGCAACACTCATGTTGCAACGAAGTTGTACAATGAAGTGCAGCATTTATTGGGAAAATGCATTATCTGTTCTCAGCATTAAAGGATCACTTTACATTCCACACTTGCACATAACATTCAGAATAACTCATGTATAACACCACATGTACTTTGCTGGTTTTCAGTACGCATCTCAGTAGCTCCACGGAATTTAATTCCCACTTTACTATTACATGAGTGACAGACTGAAGTTATTATTAACCAATTCTTAACTTTTCCTTCCCGTGTCAGAAGAAACAGCTCCTTTCCATGTACAGCCACAGGTGGTATCTGCTGGCTACAATGGAGACACTGAATGTACTGTTTATCAGAAATGCTGGCTACTGCTAAAATTATACCCGCCTTATTGCAACACAAGCTAACAAGCAAAAGATAGGTTTCAATAAATAAAATCTCTGATCAGTATCTAATTCTCATGGTCTTCAGGTTACATAATCAGACTCCAAAACAAACCCCCATGTGTGAAGGATTTTTCAGCCTTCTTCTCCAAATCAGGTGTCTCTCCTACTTGAGAAGCAGCTTGAATTGGCCCTTCAGTGGAAGAATCCTCTGCTTTCCCAATGCAAAGTGTTTATTTTTGTAAATATTGGGACTATAGATACAAACTGAAGTCAATATCGAGCTCATTCTTTCCACTAAAATACACAGAGGACTAAGTAAGGGGACTGCTGATGTAAGCTTACTTTTAGAGGTGTCAACCTCCAGGAATGGAATCCAGGATCTGTAATAAAATTATTGTTATGGGGTAGCAGTTTTAATTACTATGCAATTTTAATTACTAAATTACTAAAGCATGTAGTGTGGAGAAATGTAATAATGGACCAGCTCTTAATAATTGCCTCAGTGCAAATTCAGGGATATGACTCCCACTTTTAAAATCAAATTATCTTATTTTTGTGGCTTATAGGACTCAACAATCAATGAAGAAGAAAAATTTTACATTCAAATCAAATATGCTATTGCTGCCAGTTTGTCTCCCTTTTGGATACACACAGTAAAAACAGTTCCTCATCCAACAAAGAAACTTTTATTCCATTTAAATTACCACAGTGTTTCAGTATTCCATTAAAGTAATTACATGCTTTTGGTAATATTTTTGCAGATTACATTGCATTAGAGACTCTTACAATGATGTCATCACACTAGAGAAAGTGTTGTCTAGAAAGGTTTCTTCTCTTTGATGCTTTGATGCATTTTTTGGTTCCTTTTCAAACCAGCATCTACAAGGGATGAAGAGGCTGAGAAGACTCAACTGTCAAAAGTACCAATGAAACAAAGATAGAAGCAGAGCACTGCTGATATGCTCAACTGAGAAAGTTCCAGTGTTACTTTTCTTCCACAGTTTCCCTGGGGAGAAAGACTGAAACTACAGCCTTTCCTCAGGAAGGAAGAGCACTTCCACTCTGTACAGTCTTGTAGTGAAGATGTGGGTTCTGATCCCCTCAGGAAGTGCAAGGATGTGAACTGGTTTTACCACACCCTCAGTGAATGTTCCAGCCAGTGGAGCACTGGAAAGGGCCGGTGTTATTCTTCCTCCTGGCTTGTGAGTTGAGAATTTTGTTCCTAAAGCTATTCAAGAAAAGTGATTGGCACTGAAATATTGCCAAAAAGAAACTGTCTTAGTCTGCTCTAAATCAGCTTCTTGTTTGTTTTAGAAAGTACCTGAGACAAAGAGGACTGCTTGGCCATTTTCTACAGTCAAGATCATAAGTCCACCTGCTCAAAACGATTCTTTCCCAGATGGTCAAACTCTATCGTCCCCATCAGTACACTCCCCTTGGAGTAAATGCACACATCCTTATTGCTTGTTCTGCTCTTGTGACTCAGGAACAATCACAAGATTTATGTTCATTTCTTCCTTGACTCTTCCTGTACTGTGTTCAAGAAACATATTGAGCACAGATGTTTTTTTTCCACCTTGACAGAGCCTGGGTCATCAGTTTCAGGCCTGCCAGAGCCGCTC
>NW_010388794.1:0-2775 GCF_000710305.1 Buceros rhinoceros silvestris | reverse complement strand
CCTTTAATCGCCTGCTCCATCACCACTGGCATCTCCATGCAGCGCTCTGGGGAAGCGCCTCCTTTGATTGCTTTGCATTTGGAGTCTGTTGCTGGGAGCCAACTCTCACAACATATCCTAAGGTAAGTGTCTGTGTGCTCCGAAAGCATAAAGCCTCCTCCTCAAGTTTTTGTTCTTGGAAAAACTTAATGCCTGGTAAGTGATGTTTACTTGCTTATTGACATTTAACTTCTGAGTTACTTCTTTAAGAAGGAAGACTGTATTTTATATCTTGGCCTATTTTTATCCAGAACCTCTTAGGTTAAAAAATAAATACTTCCCTATTTCCTATTTTTAAATAATAGCTTGTACACCTAGCTATGAAAGTAGTCTACGCATTAAAGTACTGAGTTGGAATTTTTCCCTCCTTTACATATTTCTAAAATACCAGAAAATAATTAAAATACCAAAAATATAAAGGAGCAACATCATTAACTGTAATTAAAAAAAGGAGAGTTATGTAAATATTGTCCAGTGTAAAGTCATAGTAATAAAGTATGCCTATTATTAATACTGTATGTTTTGAAATAATTTTGATAAATTAAAACCACTTTGTACTCAAACCCACTTTGTTAGTTTTAGAAAGAATTCCTAAGAACTGAAAAACAGCAGTGATAACATCATTCAAGTAATAACTTATTATTATTCTGAGAGAGTATATTTCACACGAGCACAATTTTCCCACCAATTTTTCAATTCTACAATTAGATTTCCAATTTTCCAAACCACAGATACACTCCTATTGTGTCTGTGTACCCTACACTTCTGAGTCTGGAGGCTGGTGACTAGGGTGGGTTGATGACACAGCAGCACCTGGTAGGCATCTCTTCTCTGTCACTCTGGTACTCCCACTCTTCTGAGAAGGCTCTCTCAGTGCCCTCCTCGTATCAAGCCACATACAGAAGAATGGCTCATGATTTTCCTCTTCATTCTGCGCTTCCTCAAATCCTACATAATTTAAAAGTGGAAGGAACATTAACCATCGTGTAGGTTCCCCCTTAATCAAAACGTTCCTAGTAGTTATCAATGTAATCTCTACTGACACAGTCTTAATTCCTCTTAGGTGGACTTGCATATAAATCTAGAAATAGAGATATTTTAGAAAGCTATCATTAACCCCAGCACCAAGTCTTCTCTCTAACTGGAGTTTAACTTTCTGGATCAGTTCAGTGAATATGAACAACAATAACCCATATAAGAAGATGTTTTTTGGATGTTTTCCAAGTCAAAATAAAATTAATATATTCTGGTAACTTCTTTCACTAACACATGATACTTTTTTTCAGTCTCAAAATCAAAAGAAAAATGTAACTAAAAGAATAACTCACTACGCTTCGCTTTCTTAGTGCTGATGTCAGTAGCATAAATCTAAAGTCTCCTTCCATCCTTCTACTGAATTTTGAGGAAAAAAAACCAAACTCAAATATTCTGAAGTAAAATGCATAACGGCATCTAAATATAGCGATGGAAGATCCAGACTACACTGAAGTTTTTTATGCACTGACTGAAAAATAACAGTACTGAATAAGCTGGACCTCCAGGCATAATGTGCAACCCACTTTCAGGGTGGCGGGTGTGATGCAGTATTTGCTTGCATAGGTCAGTGAAGTGAAAAAGGGATGTCTCTGCAGTCAATAACGAAGTCAAGCTTTTGTTTGGACCTTGGTGTTTTATCTTAATAATTGCATCTGCATAAAGAAGTTTCTCAGAAACGCGGAACAGCACCATGCTCTGTGATTAGCTGTAAAATCTTTTTGGCAGGACCAGCACAGTGCTGATAAGGACCTGTTATACACCCCACTGCAGAGTCGCATGTGTCACCGACTGCTCATTAGGATGAAATCTTGACCCTACCCAAGTCAGATTTGTCACAGATTTAATTGTAGCCGCAATTACCTCTTTAATGTTTTTGAACATCTTCAGAGAATACAATTAGCTGCTTCTGGCCAAGTCAAACAAGCAAGTACCTTCATGGGAGATTTCTCTGCCGTGATCTCGTGAGGACTGGTTTTGTCTATGCCTCGTTTTTCCCAGTGATGACTGAAAGGGAGAACTGAAGTACTTTGGGTTTGGTGAAGGGTTGAAGCTGGGCAGAGATGGCTGCAGACCACGGTTTTCCCCGTAAGAGGCAGTTTTGCTGGCTGCAGGTGTTGCTCATGCTCCTGTGGTGTATTTCCACTCCATGTCAGAAACTGAACTGTGCTGCGAAACAGGCCGAGCAGCGCCATGAGGACATGAAAAGGCCTACATGAAACTGTGCTCTTCAAATGCCTGTGTCCGCACCACAGACACAACCTGCTGAGGTTCGCTTTGTCTTGTTTCGAATCCAGTTTGCTTCCAAAATGTCTTTTGCAGGTGGGGAATGGTGTTTACCACACTGCTTCAGAGAGACTCACACCCAGGCCGCTTCCCGGAGGAGCGTGTGAACTGGGGTAATACAGCGGAGCCCCCGCTGAGGCGCTGCCCTGGGAGTCACGCTGCCCCTGGACCTTTAACGCGTTTTTCACCTAATTTCTCCCACTCGTTTATCACGCACCGCAGGGTGACCTGCTCCAGATGTGGGGTATGGCACGTTTTACTGGAAATAAGCATGTCCACACCTCCGGGATGTCCGAGACGCGGCCAACCGCTTACCCTCAAGACCAAGAGAGGCCCTAGGTGCCCGAACGGCCCCGCCGGCAGGACCCGCTCTCGCCCGGCGGAGGCGCGGCCCTGAGACAGTGGCGGCCGCGGGGG
>NW_010388793.1:156686-157472 GCF_000710305.1 Buceros rhinoceros silvestris | reverse complement strand
GAGGGGCTACTGCCAAAACAAGCCTGGCTGTTTGGTCTTGGTTCGGTTTTAAAAACTTATGTACGGATGGAGAGGCCGGCACTTGAGAGAGTCGCCCGTGTCTGTCAAGGAGTGTGCTCCTCCAGTGAAGCTGTGCCCAGGTGAGCTATCGCTGGTCTGCAGTCGGACTTGGAAACCTTCTTAGGACTGCTTTGTACCTGTATGTCATCAAGGGACAGCTTACACGTGGTTAAGAAAATACGCTTTCTTTTCTTTATAATTTAGCAGTAAAGATTTGTAAAACAGTTTCAGGGAGCTTGTAACTTGAATCCACGTTAAATCTCATATTTTTTTCCTTTTAAATTCTGCTGCTGCTCCTCAGCAGAAATGCAGAGATTGTGTTTAATGTTACAAGTACTGAGGAAACAACCTGAAGAACTCGGGAGTTCCTAGTTCATTGCCTGCATTCTGAGTAGATCAGCGTGGCAAGGCACAGTGATATGTCTTCAATGCTACTGCTATGTTTTAATTTTAAAACACTTAATATTCCAGGACCAGCCTTCTTGCTCTTTTCTCTAGTGTCTAACTGCTGGAAATGTCCCTGATCTGAGTTTTTACTTTCTCAATTGTACAGTGTCTCTTGAGCAAGTGCCAATTTTTCTGCCCCCATGAGATATCATTCAGGAGGCTGTCAGAAACCTTGGCCTTGGTTTCGGTGTCCGTGATGTTGGTGACATTGATCTTGTTTTACAAGGCTATTAGCCCCCTTCTAAAAGCGCTGTATTTTAAGCTGCAATCCAGAAATTC
>NW_010388793.1:153865-156603 GCF_000710305.1 Buceros rhinoceros silvestris | reverse complement strand
CTGACTGAATTTTGTACCTCTTTACAGAGAGTTGCAGAACTAAAAGGCACAAAGCAGACAGCAACTGGTTCAGCTGCTAGCACATCATCTCATCCTGTCAAGAGAAAAACTGTTGACACAGAAAATACAGAGTTAAAGAGAGTAAAAGGTAAGGAGAGAAAAATACTTCTCAGGCACTTGCCAGCATCTAGTCATTTCACATCTTCAGTGGTTTTGGTTTGTTCTTTTTTTCCCCATGGAAGTGAGTGTGAATACACAAGACCATTGAGTTAACGTCAGCCTGTTGCTGCTGAAAAGAGAAAAAGTCAGTCTTGCTCTTTCTCTGTGAGGTCCCAGATAAGGAGAAAACTGCACTTCTGGTAGTTTACCTAGTTTTCTTCTGAGTTATTGGGTTAAATTAAATCATGGAGCTGTGGGCCTGGTCCAAACAGAAGCAGAAACACTGTAAGTTAAAAACTAGAAGTACTTGCCCAGAAGTGGTGTTATTCCTTTTCAGTGCAATCAATGCACTGATTTACATCAAACCACGCGTGAAAGGTCATGCTGAAGGAAAGACAGTTAATTTTTTTCCCTTGGTGCTACTAAACATACAAATATCGGAAAGTGTGCATTTGCGGACTTGCTGCTGTAGTAGGAGTCTGTTTGAGGGATATTTCTTCTAAAAGCATGGATTGTAAGAAGTGACTCTTGGCTGTTACACAGGTACAGACGAAAAGCCACAAACCTCTGCATCTGGGTAAGTAGATCTTATTAAGTACGAGTTTTTTGTAACTGTACCAGCTGCTGTGGTCTCACCCTGTTCTTCCTCGTCTCTCCTTCCCAGCCAAGGGTAAAGATTCAGAGAATCAGCAGATCCCTGCTTCTGCTCATTTTCTAACATGGGTGTATATTCTTGAGCGTGGTAGCATCTTCTTCAGTGCAGATGAGGAAATCACGGTATTAATTCTAAAGTCTCTGATAAAACAGGAATTTTTTTACTATTGCTATCAGACTTTTAAGGATGAATATGTGGCTGTGTTGCACAGTCTGCTAGAATGGAAACATCTAGGTTGTGGCGTGCCCTCTCACCTCTCATGCTAATGTACTGCAGAAGAGATGGTAGTCTGAATTTACGCCAAATTTTAAATGATACTTGTTCACAAAAACTACTAACAAAAGTCATCAGTGGATCTTTATTAAGGTGTTTTTTGTCACTTAAAATTCATGTAAATGCATATCATGCAGTTGGACTCTCATAGATATAGGAGTGTATTTGACTTCAGGGGATTGGGTTAAGCATCTTACTGCTGCTAAAGATTTGGACATCTTTGTGGGGTTGGTGGCTGTCACACGAGGCCTGTAGGTCCCCTGTACACTTCTTCACAGGGTAAATTATCTTGCATCGATACTATGTGCAGTTACCTTGACAGTAGAAGACCCTTACCTTGAAGAAATTTGAGAGGTTTGTTTGTTATTAAACTGATCAGTATGATTATTTTAAAATATAACCTGGAAAAATGTTAGCAATGGATTTTCTCATTGCTGAGCCCGTGTGGCTCTGAGCTGCAGTTCTGAGCAGCAGTAGGTACCCAGAATACTAGTTGTGCCATACATGAAGGTTCTCAAGGTTTACATGACATTGGTATGACTGCTGAGCAGTGAGTTTTGTATTTAATGTGTTCGCAGCATATGGACAGATGCAAATAACTTTGAATGTGGAAATAAAACTGAGCTGCCATTCCTCCATGTCCTCTTTGTTATGGGATGTTTTTATTAATGTTCCTGATACTGAATTAACTTGAGCATTGCTGGGAAACTCTAAATGAAAGCAACAATTACGTGCTGCCTTTGGACAGCGGTTATGTTGGTAGCTGCACAGTTTGGGGTATTGGTATTGCTCACAGATTGAACAGGCTTCGGATGCTGGACTGTCACTGAGCTTTGTGAAGATTAAAATAGTTACATCCTGTGTTCTTTGCTAGACTACCAGCAGATTTTTTTGATGAAAAGAAGCAAGATAGTGCAAACGAACAGCTTTCGAAGGGTCCAGGTCCCAGTTTATTGTCGGGAAATTATGACGATGATGATGATGATGAAGAGGAACAAGATCAGTCAAACTCATCTTCTGTTGCGCATAAAACTGAAATTCCACCTCCAGCTCAAGAAGTAATAGCTAATTCTCTGCCTGCAGGTAATGCTGACTGCAATAGTAAGTGATTCAGTAAGGAGAAGCTGTGTTTTCACAGATGATGGAAGGGTTTTCATTCTAATTGTTGCTATTAGCTGGTTAGGATGTGTAATATTAGAAGTAGAGAGAGGATATTCTTTACTAGTTTGTTATTGCATGATGTTTTCTCAGCGTTCTTATTGATTTTATGTTCTAATTGTTCGAGGCTGTCAAGTAAAATAATATCTGGCTGTTCTTCCCGTGATTCAGTAAGGTATTAATTGAAATTCCTGTCTAGTCAGAATTTTACAAAGAAGCTCGAACAGTTACTCTTCTTGTTCATAGGCTTCTGTCCTTTCTTATAGACTTCTTTGACAGCAAAACTACACCTGCTCCTATAGTTCCCCATTCGGGATCTATACAGAAAGCAGAGATACAAGAGAAGATAGTGGAAAGGTAAGCAGTCCAATCAAGTATTGATAGATTTGGGAATTGTAAAGAAACATTCTTCCAGGAAATACAAGCTGTGTTCACTTGGAAATCTGTCATATGGTTAACTTGTGTTGGGAATAGTTGGTATGCATGTCAGCCT
>NW_010388793.1:152572-153759 GCF_000710305.1 Buceros rhinoceros silvestris | reverse complement strand
GCAGGAATTTTGCACCCTTAGGGGCGTTAAAAGGGACACAGCAATACCAGACAGTCAGTTAGACATCTCTGTTTGCAAATTTTAATGCAGGATGCTATGGAAGCTTAACGTCAGTTGCTGCTTTTAACTCTTTAAAGAAAACCATTTGCGTGTTCTGTGGTAATGGTTCAGCTACTTGAGCATTTTTTTTAGACAGTGGTTTAGGCTTTCAAAAGTAGAGACTGTGCTCTCGAAACATCTGGGTGCTCAGCACACGGGAAGGAATACCTTTAGAAGCCTAAGCTCTAGCTTTTGTTTTAACAGTGAGATTCAAACCTGTCTGACCAGGCGTAAGACCAAACTGAAGAAGCAAGTTTTGATGATTTTAGGTAGAACTCATGCCACAAAAAAACTTGCTCATTTCTAGGTCTTTTTATAAAATATACGGATTTCCTTCTTGACTAATTTTAACGCTACAGTAAAGCAGGTTGTAAAGTGTTAACTTGAGATAACAGTAGTCAAACATTTCAGGAAAGAAAACACTGCTGAAGCTTTGCCAGAAGGTTTCTTTGATGATCCTGAAGTGGATGCAAAAGTAAGTGGTCTGCTCTTTTTTTGTGCTGCTGGATTTATTTCTGCCAGTAATGATTTTCTGAGGAGTAAGGATGCTTTTCCAGGTAATTAGTCATACCAGAATGTAAGAAAATGGCCGGACTATTTACAATAGAATAGACTATTTCAGATGGAAGGGAATGACCACCATCATCTAGTCCAACTGCCTGACCGATTCAGGGCTGACCAAAAGCCAAGGCATGTTGTTGAGGGCATTGTCCAAATGCCTCTTAAACACTGACAGGCTTGGGGCATCGACCATCTCTCTAGGAAGCTGTTCCAGTGTTTGACCATCCTCTCTGTAAAGAAATACTTCCTACCCTGGTGCAACGTTGAACTGTTTATTAATTAGAAAACATGAAAAGGGATGGAGGTGGGCAGGAAGAGCTTGTTAATCATCTCTCAGAAGGTATTTTTGATTGTGGTTCCTTTGTGGCTCTTAAAGAAAACCAAACAAATGTTATTTGTGGTTAAAAGGCTGGGCTGAGATTTGGACAATCTACCTGTTACTTTATTTCTTTGAGTCTTCCCAGGAGGAACATTTCACCTCATTTGTATGTCCCATTCTGCTTCGGAATTGAGGATATACAAATAGT
>NW_010388793.1:139657-152384 GCF_000710305.1 Buceros rhinoceros silvestris | reverse complement strand
CTGAAAATGTTAGGAGTTGCTGTGTTGCTGATACTGTACATCCTGTTAGAATTAAAATAGCTAGATCGTGGCATACACGGTAGTCTGGCATACTGTAACAGTGAACTTTCTTTTCATCCCTCTTGTCTTTTACCGGTACGGGTTTTTTTGATGCTCAGAAAAGAAATGTGGGGATTCAATGTGTTTCTCAGAAGACCACAACTAAAAATCTTGAAATACTTCCTCCAACTTGAACAGTACCAAACAATGAACAAAATAAACACTGATCTTTGAAATACAATCCTTTCTATGTTTTTTTTTTTTTGTAAAATTTGCTTTCTTTATTGAAATAATAGTGGTGGAGGCTCAGTGTTTTTTGTTTTCCTTGAACATTTTCCCTCCTGTTGACAGTGTGGAAGGCTGCTGGTGTATTTAAATTGGATTGTGAGGTCTAGCCTGACTTCTGATTTTGAGACCTTCAAAATAATGCATGTTTGTGTTCAGTTAGTCCCACTGTCACAATTAGAAGCTTAGGTGTCTCTTACTTGTTCTGGCAAGATTCTTTTGGCACCACTTATGCCCACATGTTGCCATATGTGAATAGTTTTGAATAATGACGTTTTGATTATGAAATACAGAGCTGAGAAAGCCACACTTCGGGGTTTGGTGGTGGGGTTTTTTTTTTTTTTTTGCATACAACTAATTGGAGTGTTAAAGTTTTCAAATGCTTAGTTTCACCATAGTTGGGAAGCTTGTACAAAGTGGGAATGCCTAGCAGGCAAAGGAGAGACTGCTTATATTTGTGAGGACACTGGTTAGTGATCTTTGTTCTGGTTATTGCCTCAGCTAGTAAAATTTGCAAATGGATACTCGTTCCAGTAAGCTCTTGCTTTCATGTGCTCTTCTTTTTAATCAGCCCTTTCTAAGTGTAGCTAATATGCAGGAGAAGGAAAGTTTTTGTGACATCGCTTATATTGAGATGGCTGAAGTGCTTCTGTGTTGGAATCAAACACACAATAATTATTTTCAGAATTAACAGAGAGCATTTGGAGGGGAGATTGTGGGCTTGGAAAATATTGGTTCTTTACATCAGGAATTTATAAAGCATATAAATTCTGGAATAGATAAATATTTCAAGGAAAAATAATACCTTTAGTGTTCAAATTTATTGTAAGAAATACAAATAATTATGAATTACAAAAGACAACCACAATGCATAATAACACAGTACATACACATATGATAGAAATAATCACAGAACAGAAAAATGAAATGACAACTATTACTTCCCAGTATGTACCTTGCTTGGAAGCTTCTAGTTTATTCTATAAACTTAATTCACACTACTGGATTTTGTATAGTTGTTCAGGAACAAAATGTACCAAACTGTTGTCTTTACCATGATGATGACTGATGTGTTACCAAAAGAGAGGGATGAATAAAGGAAAAATAAAACTAAAGCAAAAAGACGGTGTCACAGAATTACTCTGTTCAAATTGCTCAGTTCTCCCTGTTAAGGTAATTTCCACCTGGTCCAGAGCCAGGCACAATCTGTCATCTAACATGTGTTATATGCCATGTCTTCCAGTCTTGAATTGTGGAATTTTTGGTTACACAGGTAGATTATCTTGTTGATTTGCTTCTATTAAAAGCACAATCTGGTTTTGATTACCTTAGTTGTAGATCTTAAACATGTTCTTACAGCTACTGCTTTTTCAGTCTTCTTATCTTAGTAATTAATGCCATCTACCACAGAAGAGAAAACTTTGCCTGACATTAACACTGGTATGTAGCTGTACTATTTCTTCTGTTAGCCAACAAAATTATTCTAGATTTGAAATATAGTCAGACTAGTGACTGAAGCATTTGATATATTATGCCAGAAGCAAATAACTCACTGCTTTTTGGCTTGTGAAATAGCTATTATATACAATTGAACAGGCAGCTTACAGAAGAATTTAAAAAGCTATCACCTGACATAGTGAAACTGTGGACCATCACATTCACCAACTTTGTCACTTTTGTTACTCCAAACACTCCACACCATCCCTTCTTAGTCAATTATTCTTTAACGCTGCAGTCAAGGATGTTGTTTTAGTCCAGGAGTGGAGTCGGATTTTTCCTCCAAAACCACTGTGCAACTGCACTTCCTTACTCATATACATGACTTAAACTGAAGTATGTTGACCAGGCTTTTCAGCGACCAGCAGAATTTGTCCTCTTTCTCCAGTGATTCCCAAAGAATCACTAGGCATAAATTGTTAATAAGTCTGTTTTTTCGTGTTCCTTAGGTACGAAAAGTTGATGCTCCAAAGGATCAGATGGACAAAGAATGGGATGAATTTCAAAAGGCAATGCGACAGGTCAACACAGTAAGTAATGGAATCTATTTTTATTGATTCTAAATACTATACACAATAAGGAGAAAAACGGTTTCATGCAGCTCTGCAGAACTGACATCTGACATTTGTCAGCTGTTTGTTGCAGTGCGGTGTGTGACTAAATGCACTTTATAAATGAGCAGAGGGTTCCTTTGTTTTCCACTTAAGGGAAATTAAGTTAAAAACACTCTTGATTGGGATCCAAAAACATGGAACAAACCATCACCCGTTTGTCTGCCTTTTTCAAAAAGGATCTATAAAGTGTAGATAACCTGGGGTTTAATGGTTAATTTAAATGTACTGGAAAGGAACCCCAAAATTTGGGAAAGTGACAAAAGATTTTGTGTGTGATTCAAATAAGTTGGCCACAATTTTTCTGTACTTGCATTTTTTACTGTTTGGCATTGCATGGAAAGTCTTCCCGGAACAGGTTTTTATCTGCCCTTTTGTACAATACAAAACACTCACTAAAGATACCTGGTGTTCTCAATCTGCCCCTAGAGTATTTGCTACTTTTAAAATTTTAATTGTAAATAATTGCTTATATGTCAACTGCTAAGAAAAAGTGGTGCAAAAAAAATTTATCATTGCTCATTTTAAAGCGGTCAGCACTATAAACAGAGCAAATGTTCATACAAAAGCAGTAGTGGATACAGTTTGCTAGCATTAGCCATTCAGATAATTCTTCAGCTTAGAAGGAATCTTCTCAGTTATGCGTGGACCATTGATTGCATAGCATCTCCCAGACATTCAGATTTGAGAAAGTAAATGCTGAAAAAAATAACAGGTTAGAAACACTTCGGGATCTAGTGGGAATATTTAACCAATACTTTCAATAAGCGTGTGTAATTAAGTCCCAAGCACCGGGATACAGCTCCTATTTCAACCCCAGACTTTGGATGCCTGTAGTTTGTTTACGCTCAGTTTCAAATTGTTATGTATTGAAAAATTCAAAAGTTTAACCACAAAACAGCCAAACTACTTATAGTTTTAAGAAAAAACATTTCCATTTCAAATTAAACCAGATCAGCTTTTTTTTCTGTATTTGCCTCCATAGTCTTTTGTGAAGGTGGGAGTATACGTATAGGAGCTTGACATTGACCCTGAGGTAGAGGGGAGGTAGGGAAGACACAGACATCAGAAAGGAACAACAGCGGAATTCAGGATGAAGGAGAATTTTCTTAGTGATTTTCTGTTTTAGATTTCAGAAGCAATAGTGGCAGAAGAGGATGAGGAGGGTCGACTAGATCGTCAGATTGGAGAAATTGACGAGCAGATGTAAGTAGATCAATTTGTTCTCAAACTTTCTGTTCTCCAGCAGTAATGGATTGCTATTTGACTAGAGTGATAAAAACATTTTTGATTTTAATCTTCTGTTACGCTGCCTTTCATTAATCACCTAAATATTTGAAGGACAAAGACAGACTCCTTCTGTCTTTGCAGAATGATACCTAATTGAACTCGGGTGCAAAATGAACGTAATTATTTGCAAAGAGAAAATGCATTAGAATCACTGAAAGTACAGCAAGCAGGCATAGGCAAAAGAAAGCAGTAGAAGGCAAATTATTTGAATAAACTGCCTCCCTTCACCCTGTCAAATGTCTTAATTTGTATTTCTCTGAATTCTGATTGATGTGGAATTTATGTGAACATTTTTAAAAAACAAAGTCTGAAAATTCTGCAGTTGAAATTCCCATAATGAGATTTGTATTTCGACCATCCATCTTCTGTACTGAAAACTAGCTCTTCTTTTTTCTAATAAAAGTTTATTTAAGTAAAGTTCTGTTGAACGATGCACTTCATTACCTGAAGTGGGTTTTTTTGCTTTGGTTTGTTGAAATGGTAGGTATAGCGGTTGGATAAACATGAGGTTAAACTCTAAGTAACCTGAAATACAGCTTAGTGGAACAGATTGCTACTATTATCATGTAGCTTAACATGTTGGTTAACAGTGATTATGGCAATGGTAGCGACTGAAAAGAAGATGAATTCTGATTTTAATGAACCTTGCAACAAAAAGAAGACTCTAAAAATGAAAGCAACGCTTAGGCCATCTGGACAGATTTACATGCTACAGATAATCTGTGTACAACCACCCTAGTGTTGGGCTCAAACTGAGCTTTTGGCTCAAACTGTCTTCTAACAATGTTCATAAAATTCTGGAGAGGGCTCGAGCTAAACCTGGCTGTCTTTGAGCATTCATTTCCCCCCATAGATTAGGATGCTGTAGTATGTAGAACCAAATTCAAAAGTTTGTAAAGAATTTCAAGTTTGTTACCATAATTTTGTTTTCCTCAAATAGAAGTTTTTAAGGAATGTTTTTGTAGCTCTGACTTCTGAGTGTATTTAAATGCGGGCTATTTCAAATTAAATTCAAAATCAAATTAATTCCAGTGATATTCCTGTTTTCCTTAGCCTTCAGATATTCAGCTGTGACTGCCTGTAAGAAATTGTATTATAGATATTCGAGGAGAAACAGTATCCAGATAATAATCTTTCCTTGTTGAGTCTTCTTAGCAAATAGGAACGAAAGAAAAGATATATATCAGGCTGATACTACTTGGTGTTTAAAAAATACCCTCTTAGAATGGCTAGAATAATTGTTATAAAACATAGTTCAAGGACAGAACTTAAGTAAATGGAAAACTGAAACTTTTGGATTGTGTTTACTTAAAATGTTCTGTTATAGCCCACAGTAAGCAGATAAAGAATCCGAACGCTGTACTGCTTTTTTATCTTCAGAGATGCCTTCAACTAAGTTCAAAATTGATAACCAATTGATAACTCACCTTTCTACTGTGTATGAAAACCGTAAGTGCAGCAAAGAATGGCATCTCTTCTTGCGTGGAAGTGGGTATTTGTTCTCTGGGGTTTTTTTAAATGATTTGTGGTGGTATTGCAGTTGTTAAATACTTGGATTCGATCACATTGCTAGGGAACTGACCACACTCTCCTCTGGTCTGTTTCCACTTGATTAACACAGAGAAGGTGCCCTAGCATATTAAAAGCTTATTTTTTATTGATGAGAAGTTGTGGAGCTTTTTTATCCAAAGTTTGAGAAGCAAAATCCAGCACTGTAGAAAAGCCAATCAATGTGGAAAGGCCACAAGTGTTAATAGGTGGTTTACTTTTCAACAGTGAATGTTACCGCCGTGTTGAGCTTTTGCGTAACCGCCAGGATCTGATGAAGGAGAAGTTAAAGGAAGCCATGCAATTAAGAGGAACACAAGAGGATGAGGCTGTTGGTAGCGAAGATGAAGAAGAATTGCAGGATTTGCTGTCTCAGGACTGGCGGGTGAAAGGGGCTTTGTTGTAGCAGTTCTGCAACATGGCTGATACGCTCTTTATCTGTGATGTTACTTCCATTGTTAGAAGTGAGATGCTTTTGTTAAGTATTTATTTAAAGAGGATCCTAAGACGGTAAAGAGCCAAGTGTATTAAAACAGTAATAATCTTTGTAGATCTACAATGGTGTATTACTTGCTATAAAATCTGTATATTACAAATGTTTTACAATATTGAATGCACCTTTCCTATTAAAATTATTGCTTTCCTACCAGAGATATTTTAATGGCAACTGAAGAATCTGTAACGTTTTAGAAGCATTAGATATATCTGGTAATTTTGAGACTTGTGTTATGTATAGAAGTAAAAGACTTGCAAAAGTAATAGTGTATGCAGTTTTCCCAGATTTGGGTGGGGTTAGGAAAGGAAAACATTATGCATTTATGTTACCTTTAAATTTTTAAGTGCTCTTCCATCTGTTGCCCCAGCTCCCAATAAAATATGTACATTTTTTTCAGGATCTGTGACAGTTTCTGTGTGTATGTAAGGACCAAGCTCAGAAATGTTGTGCTACAGCTTCTCCACAGCATACTCTCGTGTGATGTGGCATAGGCAGCACTGCATATCTTCTTTATAGTATCCTGTTTTGCTTAGTACAGCCATGGTGTAGCATACCTCACAGCTCTTGAACCAGAGGGATGAAAACGCAATGGTTAGACGTTTGCTTCTCAAAGTGAAAGGATGACAAAATGCCAGAGAGGAAGGTAATGCACTGGAAACTGATGAGGTAAAGTCATTCTTCTAGCTCTAAATGTTGGTAATGTTCTTAAGATATTATCTTAGGCTGGAGAGCATAAAATTGATTTCTTTTCTGATAAACACAGATGAAGTAAAATCAAGAACCAAGAAAATTGACGAGACTGGGGCGGGCATGGAAAGCAGAATCACCTTGAGTTTTGGTAAGTGTTTGTTTTCTTTTGTTTTTAAATGAGGCATATTTTTTTACTGTTGCAAATCTTAAAGGATTTAACGTTTGCTGAGGACTTTTGAAAAAATAGGAGAAATACATGGTTTGATTTTTATCAAAAAGTTAAGTAGCAAAGGAACAGCTTAACACTTTTTTTCAAGTTTTAAAACGAGTTAAAGAGGTTTTAAAGGGAGAGAACAAACTTTGTTCTTACGAGAGCATTCTAGATACTTGCCTCAAATATGTTTAGTAACCAAGCAATAAAGAGAAAAACTAAAGCTAGATGTTTGATTTGCATGTTTCGGAAGAAAGACTTGATATGGTGGGAGCCCTTTCCGTATTGTGAGGTGCTTTCCATGGTCCCTGGGTTCAGCTCTTTGTATTTATAAAGCTGTCAAAATTCAAGCAATAGTCCTTAGCATTTTGGTGCATCCATTTATTCCTGCTCGTGTATGCTGGCTTGCAGCTGTTTTGGTTGATTTAGTAACCGTAAGTGTAAGTAGCTGTGACTGATAAAATGTTTGACACAACACTACAGTCTTACATGAATTAGTACTGTTGTTGAGATAGCAACACTCAAAGAGCATTGAAATACAGAAACAGAGTATTGAAACAAATAGTGAGTGTTTTGGCAGATTGGAGGAAACTTAGTTGGGCTGAAACTGAAATAGAGTTCCTTTCTGTAGCGTGAAACATTTGAATAACAATGGAAACATTTGAATATCAATGTATAATGTATAATGAAGCCTGTCATGCCACAGTGAAAGATCTCTAGATACATTTATCACTTTAATAAAGAGAACTTTCACTTGACAGGGTGGTACAGTATTCACAGATGGACTTTTTCTTTTTTTTTTCCAAAACAAACGAAAAGACACTCCCCCAGTTTCACTCCTGAAAGAGCTAAGCTAAATTTCTAATAGTTCTGCTTATCTTTGCTCTACACTGACCTCACTCACCAAAGCATGCTAGCTTGTTAACACTGACCTTCATAACCACTCTCTGCATTTGGCTTAATGTCAGAGAAACATAAGACTAAAGTCAAGTTACACTTGAGCATCATGGACTGTTTTTATACAGTATAGAAGTTTTAATCTCTTCAGTTTATAACTTACACCTCCATTTCGTACATGTATCTGTAACTTTACTTTTATTTTGTACATGAATCTGCAAATCATGCTTTCAACTGCAGATAAATGGGCAAGGAACTGAGCATTACAACAGTTCATCTGTTTTGGTGCAGCTGCCCTCTGATTTAGAGATACTTAGTGGAAGGAGGCTGAAGGCATTGAGTTTGGTTACAGTGCAGTGAGCTTGAACATTCAACTCCAATCCAGGGCAGCCTGTTGCTTTAACTATTAGGAATAGGTGTGAGCAGTAAACACCAGATCCCCCATCACTGTATTTGTTATCCTTGCATAACTTCTGTTGAAAGAGTAAAGATGAGGGACAAGCCAGTGGGTGTCTGTGTTGCTGAGGAAGTAACTGACAGTACTGGTCCCTCTTGGCTGTCGCTTGTTTAGAAGTTGGTGGTTTTTTCCTTGGAATCACAGACCCACAAGTAGTGTTGAATACAAGTTCTGTACAGCTTATTGGGTACAGCTCTACATTTCTTCATCATTTGAAACACAGCTTTTAGGGAGCTTTGTGAAGAAGACAGGAGTGGCTTTGCTATCTGTATCCTGTGTGACCACTGAGGTACATGTGCTGTTGTGACAACAAGGCAAGAAATAATTCTGCTTTTTAGCAATGAAAGTAGCATGGCTGTAAGGGAGAAGTGGGAATTATCCCAACCTTACTTCAACAGTCAAGCTAATTTATCAAGGTAAATGATTTCTTGTGTCTTAGACAAACAGGCATAATTAATTTATATTTTAATTCTGTCCTTAGTTTTAGAAAACAGTTTTATGGACTTCTGATGAGCTATTTAGCTAGATGATTAACCAGAAAAATAATTGTTTTTTAAAATATGTGCTTCCTTAATTTCTTTCTAATTTCTTAACTTTCTGGAATTCTGTTTTTAAACAATAAAGATGAAAGTAGTACTAATAACTAGCTCTGTCCATAGCCACTCTTAAAAATCAAGTTTTGATATCTGGCATAGTGGAATTGAGAAGAATAATTCTCTGATCTCCAGGACTTCTAGAAAAGTGAAGAATTAGAATTAAGGGGGAAGACTTAGCATTTGTAATCCAGTTTGTTGTCCAAATCTAAGAACGGTGGAATTCCATGCCACCAAAAATAGTTGTGATTCCCCAGCTCAGTGGTTTTGAAACTAGTAGGTGACTTTCTGGGCCAAAATGTGTGGTGTGTCCATGCCTGTTTGACATGGAGTTCCGCTTCGCAGCTCTGTAGCTGCCAGCTGTTGGTAGTTAGCTGTTCTCTGGCAAGTGCCGTCAATCACAAATGCTAACCAGCATGCTGACTTCTCTCCTGCCATGGAAGAAATAAGCTGCTGCTGTCATGACTTAGACATAGAGGTGGGAAAAGGGCTGTATTTGGTACAGAAGAACCCAAAAGGGATTGTACGAAACCAACCAAGCCAAAATAACAACAGCAAACAAACAAGTGTTCTAATTTGCTAACATGATTGATTTCCATTCCTCCACTAAAGCAAATAATTTTTAAATTTGCTTTGGAATTACAAATACTGCTTAAAAAGAACACTAACATTAGCTTTGATGAGGATCCCTGCCAATAAATTCAATTTGAGGAGAGATAAATTTTGCATATTAAATTTGCTGCATTTTATCAGCTTAAAAACACTGAGGTATTTCTAGCTCTAATGAGAAAAGTCATTACTCAAATATTTTCAGCACTTAAAAATACCCTATTGTTCCTTAAGAAAGCTTACATTAGGAAATCAGACATTCAACCAATAGGAATAAATCTGTAGCTGTTATTAGAAACCATAATGTGATTTTGTAATGTTCCAGAAATTCCCTTTTGTAGGTGCTGTCAGACGAATTTGACACTTATCTTTCATTTCAGTTACTGTCTTGAGACATACACCAGTCTGTAGAGTGACAGGACTCGCACATTGATGCAGAACTGATTTTATCAACATTACTGTGTTCCTTCCTGGAAGTGCTTTTCAGTGGCAAGAAAGGCAGAATGTGCTTGTATCCCTAGAAAGTGTTGCTCAGGCCAAGAGATTGAAATTTTCTGGTGTGAAGCAGTTTTTCAGTATCTGCCTTCTTTTTAACATACTGTTCATCACTTCACTTAGAACTGGCCTGGCCTGTTAGCTGGGAACAGAAATGCGAGTAACTCCCCGGTGTACACATCTAAACCAGGTCTTTCTTGCAAAAATACAGCAGAGGGACTAATACCTTGTGTAACTGATGGTTACAGCAGTTAGGGAGGACATTAGAGATCTCTGTTGAAATCCCTCCTCTCTGTGCTGTCCTTTGAACATACAGTTGCTGTCATCTAGATGAGCAGCTTAACAGCTTCAGTCTTTCCTCTAGGAGACGTGCCTCTGTAAAGTGACTGAATTAGGGACCATATGTGACTTTCTTGTCCGATAATCATGACGCTTGCCCAAAAAAGGGGAAGGTCCTGTTCCAAGTACATAAATAGTGCTGAAATACATCCAGCTGAGATTGAGGCTGTGGAAGAAACTGGATTTGGGTCTTCCCCATCCCAGAGCAGCACTCTTGTTTTCAAGCTGTTGGGTATCTAAAAAGGAAAAAAAAAAAAAAAAAAAAACCAGGCCCGCTTCCAATTCCGCCTACTGGATTTGGGTCTTCCCCATCCCAGAGCAGCACTCTTGTTTTCAAGCTGTTGGGTATCTAAAAAGGAAAAAAAAAAAAAAAGAAACCAGGCACGCTTCCAATTCTGCCTGCTTTGGGCGGGGAACGTTCAGCACATGCTTTAAGGCTGGTGTGAAACCTCACAGATGCACCCTGCCCAATCTATCCGGTGAGGCTGAGGCACTTCCAAGTGCCTACATTCATGGCACTAGGGAGATTTATGCTCTGAGCTTCCTAGCAGCCCTGACTGGCACAAACAGGCACCCTGGGGCCCATAGTTGCCTCCTGGTTGTGTCTGAGAACAGAAAGCACTCTCCCTGTTAGCAGTGGACTAGGTTATGTGGCAGAATACCTCTAACTTTGTTTTCCTTCTGGTTGGCTATTCCAGCCAGCAATCATACTTCCTGTTTTCTTTTTTTATTTTCCCTTGAGAAACACAACAGAGCTCCTTGAATTCATCTGAGATGTTTGCCAGAACTCTGATGCTGTGATTCAGTGATGTGAAAGCTGCAGAACTCGTGCTGTCTTTCATTTGGAATCTCACCGTTGCATGGGCAGTGATTTTTTTTTTTTTTTTTTTTTTTTGTATCAGGTGCATGCTTCCTGTTATCTACCGCTGGGCATGAATGGTTTTGTTTTCTATCTTGGATAATACTATTTTTTACTTTTTCCCCCCTCCAGATGAACCTTCTTGTGTTTTGTTTGCCTGTTTTGTGTATTAAAGCTATCCAGGACCATTTTTTTGCCATTCAGAAACCTTTTTTTCCAACTAAAATAATTGAGTCCTCAGCCTGGATTTTATCACATTTCTGCCTGTATTTTTTGCAAAAGACTTTCTTCTCCTTCCTTTGTCCTTGTGTCTTTATTATACCTCTCCTAGTTCCACACACAAACATGGCCCTGCACTAGTTTGTTTAAATCTTGGTGTTTTCTAGCCAGTTCTGCAAGGCACGTGGGAATTATTTATGGGAAAGATGCTACACATGACAGAGCTGCTGCTGCCTTTTCGCTAGCAGCTTTACTGGGAGAGCAAAGCCTTGACCTACTTATTCTGGTGTTGCAATAGTGTTCTGTTTTTTTTCTATTTACACTAGCCAGGCTAGCCAGAGAAACAGCTTTTGGTGTTGAGGAAATGAAGAGTATGGAGGTATCTGCTGTGAAAGCAGCTTCAGCATTCCTGTCAAGAGTAAGAAGTTAAAATATATTTTAATTAATACTAACACAGAATTTTATCAAGGTTAGTAGTACAGCCTATAGTTCTTCCAAGCTGAGGGCTGGAATGGCTAATTCAGCATTGGGTCAGGCTTCCTGGGTGCTGGGATGCAATGAGGCATTCAGTACTCTTACTCGGCAGCCTTTGCTGTCCAGAGTCGCTGCATCTGTATTGAGAAAACTGTTGACTTCTACGGGTTTCCATGCCTGTATGCACATCCTGGTCATACCGTAGTTCCAGGCTAAGACTCAAGACCCAGACACACAAGAGCTCTCTGTAGCCTTGACTCCTTGGAAAATAATAATGATATGCCTCACAAGTACTCGGCCAGGGCAATGAGGGAAACCAGTACCCCGAGCTGCGTACCTGGAGACCTTAGTAGAGTAGGGATGGAGGTTGTAGAATTAGTCTTACATCATTAAGGATGCTACTCACTTGCGCTGCCAAAAGCTCTGCTTTCTCAGGAGGGTAAAGCAGTAAACATGAAAGTACTGCCAGTGCCCTAAGAGGAGCAGTGGTCACAGGTGCTGAACGCAGCAATGACTCGGGCCAGCTCCTTTCTTTCACTTTGCTGTCAAGAGGTAACTAGAGGCTGTGGCTGCTGTGCTTCAGCAGAGCCAAAGGAGAAGCTTCATGGCTCAAGCCAAGTGTCAGGGCAGGCTGAGACCCTTCCCTGGGCCAGCTCTCCCCACTCCCTTTTTAATGCAAATTCTCACGCTCCTCCCAGCTTCTGGGCTAGTTTCCTGGCAGGGTGAAAGGTGCTGTCTAGAAGCCACATCACTGAACAGTGCTGCTGGGAATGGGAGAACATGAAGGTTCTTAGCAATAATGTGCTCGGTACCAAGGCTTATTCTTTTGTTAATTTTTTTCTTTACCCAGTATCTGATCTTAAAATCAGTTATGGGAAAACACAAGAGATTAGATACAAAACAGTGGCTTCTTACAGGAAGAAGCCAAATTCTGTCTTTTCTGTGCAGTGTGAGAAGTTCTAAAGGAGCAACCTTGTTAAGCACCAAATAAGGTTTCGCAGAAATACCGCTTACTCTACTGCTTACACCATCTGGCTCCACCTAACCATGAAAAGACTCCTCATCCCTGACAATGTACTTTCTAACTCTGCCAGTATTGCACAGTTGTTACACTCTTT
>NW_010388793.1:136745-139559 GCF_000710305.1 Buceros rhinoceros silvestris | reverse complement strand
CTCTTTCCCAATGAGCACTGGGACCTTAAGCGTGATGATATGAAACCTTTAATCATTAATGAAAACAAGCAATTTGTCTACGATCTTAGTTTGACAATCCATAAAATAGTTTCTCTCAAATGACAAATTAGCAACTTGGTTACAAAGAACAAAGTTTAAACAACACAACAGTTGTATGCACAAAGCTACCACGTCTTTTTTTTTGTTTGTTTGTTTTTTAAATCAGGAAAAAAATTTATTTATAAAAACGTCTCATTTAATTTACTGTCGAGTCTCTAGCTGAGTACAGTGGTTTAGAACACTAACGGCCCATGCTTTTATACAGATTAGCCAAAGCATGAACATCGGTGAAAATTAACCCCTGAAAAAAACTCTTCTATGCTTTACGTTATGAGCCACAACAGTGTTAAAACTGCAACAGTAATGAAAGCAACACAAGAGTTAGGAAGCACAGTTGCTTAAAGAGTAAAGGAATTATTTTCTTTTGATGTCTCAGAATAATAAGAAAGTTAGAAATGGCAGAAACTCCTCTGTAGATTAGTCCATAGAAAGCATTGTCTCATGGGGCTTTGGGAAAGTCCTGTCTGGTGGCTAATGCACTAGGGCATGATGAGATACATTACAGAGCCCCCAGGCCAGTAACTTCTGAAGACAGCCTAAAATGTAGGAACAAAAACGAGGAAAAGAAAAGGAGAAGAAAAAAGAAAGGCAAAAAAAAAAAAAAGAAAAAAAATCTTCTCACTATTAAAAAAATAACACTTGAGTACAACCAGCATAGAACAGCATTTCAATGCAGGCAAGTTTTCTCATAGAGAGGTTGGTGGTTCGGATTTTTTAAAATGTCAGTTATCGAAACAGTTACAATAGTCCAGAACATTTTTACAGCAGTTTTCTAGAGCTGTTAAATAGCTGAGGTACCTTGATATTATTTCCGGTTTTTCCTTCATTATATATTAAAAAAAAAAAAGGCAACCCCAAAACAAACAACCAAAAGCAAACAACAAAACCGACCAAAAACCCCATTTGGATCAGTGCAAACTGTAACAACGGCAGTTCTACAAACGGTTACAGTGACAAAACTTAGTGCAAAGGTACTAAGGTGAAGGAAAGCCCACAGAATACAGAAATGACACAAAATACTGAGAGAGTACTTAGCCCTATACAATAATAACACACTTTGAAATACCATGTTTTAAAAAGTATTGCATTTGCATTGTGTTTTTAGTTTATATTAAAATGCACTGATTACAGTTCAGTCGTTAAAGCTTTGTGTCCAAGGAGTGCAAGGTGGATGAACATGGCGGGCTAATGGGATTCGGGATTCGGAAGTGGTGAGGAAAACAATATTGCATTACTGAGTTATGCAACAGAAATTAAAAAGAAGGTGGATGGACAAACAGAAAATGCAGTTAAAAACTAGTTCCAACAGCCAGCAACCAGCCATTACCTCACCCAGCTCTCCTCGGTTGGGCTGCAGGTGGGTGGCTGGTTTTAGTTAATTGGAACCTCTCGTTAAAGGGCTGTTGTCTGTCTAGGCAGCAACCTTTGAATGTCCTTTGAGAAGCACTAGATTTTATTCGTAATTTCAGTACAACCTCATTGCATGGTCAGTGGTGAGTTAAATAGGGATGTATTTTGTTCAGAAACCTGACAAAAAATGGTCATTTTGGTGAAAAAACCACATGTGGTGGGGATTTGTACCTGCTGTTAAGTACTTACAGAAATAAGTCCTTTGCTGATACGTCTAAAACATCTGCATGCAGACGGAGGAGCCTGCTCTGCCTCCCGAAAGTGGAGTTCTTAAAACTACTCTTTTCCTGACGCGAGACAAACTGTTGCACAATGAAGTGAAGGGCACAGGTACCTGGTACTTTTTCCCTGTTGTCTTCCAGTCATTTTAATTTAGTGGTTTTTCTTAGACTGGAAAGCTTCATTTGTTGTATGCAGAAGTACCTGAGGTCGGGTACTTTCTAGGCCCACCTCGGGGCAGGGAAGGTGGGAGTCTTCAGGCCTGTCGAGAGCAGCAGACTGACCCAGGGGGTCAGCACTTCACGTGGGGTTTCACTAGCAATCATCAGAAGTGCCAGATTTGCAGACTCTAGCAGCAGAAAAATTAATCAGAGGTGCCAATTTGCCATGGAAAATTGTTCTGCAGTTGGAGGGATCCCTTCAAACGGATGTAAGTGCCTATTTGTATTCCAGGCAGCATTGCTGGAGCAGGACCCAGCTGTCAAAATTTTGCCTCATTTATGTTTTTTCTTTCTCCCCAGGTGTCCCTTGCTGGGGTGGGGGCAACCCTGCTGTGCTGCAGGGCTGCTGGAGGGCCGGCCCTGCCTGCGGCCCCAGTGTCAGGGGCAAAGCCCCCAGGGTGATGGGGAAAGCCCCTGGGCTGGCACCCGCCCGCTGTTGGAACTAGTTGGTAGTGGTGCCGGGTGTTAGTTGTTATGGAGAGCGGAAGACGACTTGAGTCGGCAACAGTTAACACTAGCAATTTAACAGAAAATAAAAGATGCCTTATTGTTTCCTTGATAAAGGATCTACCACAGACTCTTGGTAGAGCTGGCAAAGCTTGCATTGTGTCTCATCCCTTCAATATGGAGCAAACTTCTGGCGGTCAGATTTCTTAACCCCGCTCGTCGAAGGAATTTTGGCAGTGTAAGCGGACAAACTCCCCGTGGCCCCCGCAGCGGCCGCGGCATTTAGTGCCAGGAGTGGGACAGTTTTCATGCCAAGCAGACTGGAGACAGGAACGGCATAGTGGGTGGTTGGCAGAGTTGGTAGGGGAGGGGGGGTACTGACGGTAACGGCGGAGGC
>NW_010388793.1:132912-135412 GCF_000710305.1 Buceros rhinoceros silvestris | reverse complement strand
CGGCAAGTGAGATGAGTTTGGCCCATGTATTTAGGCTTTTCTCTATGTTTTTAGACATTAAAATACAGTAATTCCAAGGACCTGTTTTTTCTTTTGAATGACAAATCTTCCCTTTGCTGTTTGTTTGTTGCAGCCTGTGCACTGGCTGTTGGGTCGGCAAACAGCCCAAGTACTGATTGCAGGATGCATTTTGCATGTGACCAACTGGGAGGTGTGGCGTGGCAGCCTAGCACGAGCGGGCTACAGGTTAGAAAATCTTTGCTAGCTATGGTTGTACCAAAATTAATTTCAAGTTTGGGTTTTTTTTTCAGTAATTATTAACTTGTCAGGTTCCTGGGCTTTCTCCTGAGGTGAGCTGAGGACCTGCGTGATGGAGGACCTGCCACTTTCTGGTTGAATGCCAGCAGGCCTGGGGAAGCTTCCCAGCACAGGGCATTGTGCTGGTCCCTGTTGGTGCTAGGGCTTTTGAGAACAGCTTTAGCCGGGCTTTGGAGTAGGGGGAGCATGGTTATCCTACTCAGGGTTTGGAGCAGCCTTGCCTTTCCTCTCTTTAGGCTTAAGTGCAGCTTTTGAGACTGACAGCCCCTGGCCTATTCCTGGCCTATTCCTGGCCAGAGAAAAGCAATGATCAGAAGGCTCGCCTGCTTCACACAAGGGCAAGGACGCAGGTGATCAGCCAGTGCTGCAGAGGGGAGGGGGACACTGGACTAAAGCTTCCCAAAGCACTGTTGCTGACAGCAAGTCTTATGGACACCTGAAGCGGGTCTGAGCTGGGGAGGGTAGTGTGGAGGAGAGAGGGAAATGGGTGAGCTCTGAGCTTCTCTTTTCCCCACAAAAGCAAGAGGGCTCTTGGAGTATTAACTTCCCAGCAGCTTTTGCTGGGAAGGTGGAAGGTGCACGTCCTCTCTGAGGGACTGGAAGGGGAAGAGGGCGAGTGTGTGAAATGCAGACCTGTTTGTGGGAGACAAAGCTTTAGTTTTCCTACCCCGTGGTGTTTAGCCGAACCCATGGAAGAGCAGCTCAGAATTTTTCTAACCCTCACCGCAGAGTTGTTCTTTGCGGAGAGAAGAGCATCCTCATGCTGTTAGCCATGCTATTGCAATCTGCTCGCACAGCGGGGTTTTTATATCAAGAACACTAAATTAGTGAATCCAACTCCAGTGTACATCCTTGACTTGAGGTATAGGAGTTAAATGGTGATACCTTGGTAGGTTTTGAAAAACAGTTTGTACAGTTGGATTGTTTTTTTTTTTACATTTCTAACTCAGTATTATTCTGGGAGAGAGGCATGTAGAAAGATAGTGCAAATTTGCCTACCTTGCCTTTAACAAAAACAGATCCTTACTGACATGGGAGGATCTAAGCCTGAGCTTTTTCCTGCATCAGAAGGGAGAACAGATCCCACAAGCTGGTGCTGGTGTTGGCAGCACCAACTCAGACTCCCCGTCTGTGGTGTACTCACACAGGTAGGACTGTAATTTGCCCTGCTTCACGTTTATTACTGGTGCTAGCACATCAAGTGAAAGTACGTTGGGTTAGCTATCAGCTGTCCTGTGACAGCAGCAGTTCCCCCAAACAACTGTAGATGCAAAAAACTGGAATGTGAAGGCGGATGAAGCAGCCTTCATACAAGATTTCACGGTGCTGATTTCACACTGTCCTTTTAAAGACTTACGCTTTACCAGTATACACACCGAAGGACACGTGCTGCACGTCCCAGAACTGGTGAAAGGAATAAAGCTCGAGTGTGGCTTTGGTGGTCCTGTGTTAGCTCTGTGAATGAACCTCTCATCAAAATGGCAATGAAATATATCTTCAGGAAACTGCTCTTGAACAGGGAGCAAGTGCTGCTGGCTGGGTTCATTTAGAATCCAAGGTCAAATGTTACACAGGAAACCTAAACTGCCGTTCATTCTTAATAAAAGCTAGAAGATGGAATTGGATAATGAAAATCCAATTATTACAGTGGAGACCAGTCAGGAGACAGAAGATTTTACAGGAAAAAAAGACACTTCTACTGCAAAACAAGCTAGGACAAATTCTACTCATACAGAGGCCAGCGCTCGGATAATCAGTACAGAATCAAACCAATACTTTAGAAAGATTTAAATAATTGTCTTGATATAGTATCTATGTATTTATATATCTATAATGTAGAGTATATTATGTACATATTAGACATCAGATTGCAATAGAAGTCTTAAAACAATTTGCGTAATCATTCTATAGATGGTAACTTTGGTTGGAGAATAGTTTAAAGATAGATACACAACGTTGCAGGAGTACTGTGGATAGATTTTTTTTTTTTCTTTTACATCCTATGCTGCTGTGAGACATGGAATTATGCAGAAACACTGACCCTGGAAACCAAATCCATAAGAATGACCGATCTTCTGCGGGATAGGAAACAGGAGTCCACCTTACCCTGAATGCTCATATGGCTTTTATTCATTATAATTATTATTTCAACATACCAGACTATACCTTGGGCAGTCTAGGT
>NW_010388793.1:117355-132766 GCF_000710305.1 Buceros rhinoceros silvestris | reverse complement strand
CTCTTCCCCAACACTGTTTATTTCATGCCAATATCTGTGAAAGAGACAGCAGTACTTGTGGCAGGTTAAGGACTGACAGATGCTGGAATTGGCTCCCAGTGGGCACAGGCAGCAGCAGCCAAGGTCTCCCTCTCAGAAACCTGCCTGAGCACCTATACCCCAGCTAGAGCAAACCTCCCTCCTGCCTCAGAGTTTCTTGGCTGTTCCTCCAGTGCGGCTGCAAACGAGCACTGCTGCCGTGGTGGCACCTAACTGGGCAGGAATTTCTCTTGTGAAAGGAGAAATCTGGAACAGTGTCACTATTTAAAATGAAAAAGCCACCTTAATGTCCTATGTTATCTTAGAGCTTAATTTATTATGCATTACGAGTCTTCATTTACAAATGAAGTCACTTCATCTACATACAGTTTCAACGCATGGTACATAATAATATATGATGGTTCATTGTAGATGACAGCAACAAATGACTTCTAGCTAGAAATTCAACAGAAAAAGAAAATATTTTTGTTTCTGGTTTCACAGGGTATAGATAGAGTATCCATGGTATATGACTGCAGAGAAGTTTTCTTCTTTGCAAAAGTATGTTAAAAAGACCTCAGATATATATTTCATTCCATCAGAAGAATCATTAAACAGTAATAGACAGAAGTGTGAGAGTTCACAGGCTTTTCTAAAGTGAGTCAGACAGAGGTTTGTTCACTACAGTTTCTCTTTCTGGTGAGCCGCTCACTGCAACTCCATTAATAAGTGCATTATTTTATTTGCATGCTTTAGCTGTCTTGAAGATCTTAAATTGTTATCTTCTGAGATCCAGATGCATGCCATATGGTGTTTGTGCAACTAAAAATGAAGGGGTCTATTCTCGTCTCGATGTGTGGGGAATCCCTGAACACCAAGAGAAGAACATATCCTTAAGGGTTAAAGGAGGGAACACATTTTTATTTGAATACAGGGCTTACGGAAGTGACTTATATTTGCTACAAAGAATATAAATCAAAAGACCTGTAGGTTTTCTAGGATTCTGGAAATGGCTTATCTTAGGCTTCACAACGCCACCCCTCAATACAGCTTTCCCTAGGAAGCTACTTTCAAACGGAATTATCAAAAGTAATATTTCTGTTTGCTGTAACACAGAGCTGCGCAAACACCCTTTTCCTCCGTTAAGACATTTCTGGTGGCTTGCAGTGGTGCACTACAGAACCGGGCTGGAGAGGAGGTCGGACCATAGGAAGCCGTAGAGCTGCTATGGGTACAGACCCCCATATAAATCACGTACCTTCTACTGCCTTAACAGCAAACATAGTTAAACACAAAGCTTGATTTATATCATCACAGTATCTTTTGGGGGGAGGGGGGAAGGAAAAAAAAAAGCCAATAAAGTACATAGATACTCCCCCTGCCTATAACGTATTGCCTTGGTTCACCATTTACCAGCAGATCTGTGAGACAGTACTATATCCATTGCGCTTCTCAGCATAATCGCAAATGAAGGTGGTGTCAATTTTAATTTTTCCTAAATAATTGTTAGCAAAACTGATAGAGACTTAAGCCGTCACAGTGGCTTAGCTAAACAGCCAGTGCTTTCATTACTTTTGGCACCAAGAAGTGGAGAAGCTGACAGTCTCGCTGTCATTCATTAGGGAATGCTTTTTACAGATTTATGATACTGTCGCTGAAAAAATAAATCGTGTGCCTCTCTCTTTATCCACCGAATGTCACCTTAGTATCAGCTCTGATTGGCAATTTCCAGTGAGTAAATTAAATGTATTTTTCAGTTTGTTTCACTATATTTGCCATTTAGGACAGTAAAATGGGTCTGTGAAAAGTATTTTCTTCTAAAGAATTTATGACGTTCATTTGATTTGATTCATCCACCTCTACTTTAGGTGGATGCTAATGTGAGTATTCAGATTTTGCAGCTTTTGTGATCCAGCGTGTACCTGGAATTGCACCAGATTAAGCTCCTTTCCATATAAACCAACAGCAAACACAGGTTCCAATAATGCAGCTTTACAAATCATTAGGAATTGAATACTATGCAAAATGGACACTGCGAAGCAACTTTCTGGATCTATCCAGGACAGACATTTGCTGGAGAGCAGACAGAGCAATCTCGCAGAAGCGTTACCACTTTCAAAGCAAACTTACCTTGCATTAATGAGGTACTGTGCTAAGCTGATGTTTGCAGGGGATCCTGTGATTGTAACTTGTCGTTCTGCGGAGCCTTCTGTGGCATTAGCAATCTTGATCTGCGCTCCTGACATCTGCCTGATTTCATTTATCTTACTGCCTTGTCTGCCAATAATGCAGCCTATTAACTGGAGCGGGACAAAGACTGAGATTAGTGCCACAGACAAGCAAAAATCACTTAACTGCAATTTGTAGTAATGCAAAAAACGTGCCTATGAAATGCTCAATCTCAAAAAATTTTTGCTGTGCTGTTTGCAAGGAATAACTGGCGCAGTGTGTTGGCTCTGTGGTCATACGTGTCTAAATCAAGTTTTGCCGCTGCATGGTTATCAATTTGGTACCAGACTATTTCGCTGTCTTATGTGGCAGAAAATGACAGCATGCCCTGGTGCTGATGGATACAAACCACAGCCCAGCCTGACTGCCAGCAGCAGGAGCAAGCCCGGAGCAGCAGCTGGAAGTCAGGCCGACCGCCCACAGCTGCCGCCGGGCGGCTCTTCGCCGTTCCAGTGCCCTGCGAGTCCTAGACCTCCCTGGGCACAGGCGGCCCACCCCTGGCTGCACTATTAAAGTCAGTGGGATTTACAGCTCTGTAACTGCAGGCAGAAGCAGCTGTAAGAAGAAACTGAAACTGGTCTGGATTCTGTTACAGCAACTTGCCATAACTCCTGTTTTGTGAATAAACCGAACCTGAGTCATGTGGGTCTGTGCTTAGATAATTTTTTTTTCCAAAATTGCAATAGTGTTATCTTCAGTTAACAGTGTTTTAAAGGTTGTTTAAATGCTCTTGGTGGAAGGTGTGTGCAAGACCTTGAGACAAGTGTTTAGCAGCGCACCTAACTGCTGCAGCTCGGCTAAAGCCGTGGGACGGTTGTGCCAGGGTGTTGCTCCTGGTACAGGGGTCCCCCAAGAGCAAGTGGGCACCAAGCCAGCAGTTGAGGCTGAGATGTTCTGGCTCCTGTAAGGGTGAGGAGAGGGACTTTTTTCGTGTTAAGGAAGGAAGGGTGCTGAACAGCTCAGCAATGGCTAGAATGGGTAGAAAAATGGAGATGTTGCTCTGCAGGTCTGTTGACACTGGGATGATATTGCCAGTTTGGCAGAAGGATGTGCCAAGATGCAGAGTCTGCCTTCCCCTCCCACCCTTCCCACTGCTTTGGGCCCTGGTACATTACCCTGTCTGGTACTGCAGTACTTGGAGTATCTTGACAGAAACAGATCCACGTTGTCCAGACATTTCATAAAAAGAACAACACACACCACCACCTCCCTCTCCCCACCCAACATAATCCTTGCTTCATGCTCAGGCACAAGCAGAAGGCCAAAGCCGGTAGCTAAAACAAGAGACCAGGCACAAGAGGAGCACCCTCGAGGGGAGAAAATGGGGTTTCAGGAAACGCGCCCAGGATTTCCCGTCCTGCTCACACAGGAGGGCCTCGCTGAGCTCCCTGTCCTTACCCCACATCTTTGTAACTGCATGTGCCAGTGCAGGGGACCTACGTGAGCTTCACCAGGAAGCCTGTGCGCACATGAGCGTGCCGACATATGCTAGCTTAACAGCCAGCATCATAGATACCGCTGAGAGTCCACTTCCTGTCACTCAGTCTGACTTCTCCATGGTCCACAGGTGGCGAAGGTGAGGCAGGAGAGAAGAGCACCCCGAGCACAGGGGGTAGCACAAGTACCTGCCAGTGGTGAGGTTTGGTTTTTATCAGGCAATGCCTCAGTGTGAGGAAAGCAAAGGCAGTGCTAGCAATCAGATCATCATTGTACAGCAAAGCTGGCAGCACTAGATTCACTCTTTTGTGTTAAAACCTGGTGATGGACTTCCGTAACTTTGTTTCCATAAATCAGTTGCATGCCATTCTGTAGCTTTAATTTACCCAAACCTGGTCAGAGGCATTCACTGCTGCAGAAGCAGAATGGTGCAAAGAGTGGGGAAATGCCTTGTGTCACTTCTACTTGATTGCTAGCGAGAGCTGTTCCTCCAGAGACTGTAGCACCGTGAAATGGCTACAGGAGTGCGGATATTGTCAGTATTTTCTTCTGCCAGACCAGCTGTTCTTGTGATCATGATCTTGAAGCGACCGGTTGAGAATCCATCTGTTGCTACTGATGATCTTATGAAGCAGCGACCAGGATTTAGGCTCTGTGAAACAGCTGCTATGGTCCCTATTGCATCTTCAGAGTCTAGGTCTTACCTGACGTCCAGATCTGAATATGCTTCTGGTTGCTTTAATGCTTTAATGTCTTACGTGTCAACAGGAAAATATAGACTGTACGTATTCCCTCAGTCTGTCCAAAGCAGAAGGGTGGAAATCTGATAAAATTACGTAGTGTCAAAAAATGCAAAAATAAATAAAAACATTGTTTAAAAGAATTTCAAGCAGCTCAGTTCACAGGTGAGGTTGTCATTGTAGCATTCAAAGCAGAGGAACTGTGTGGGAACGCTGGTTCTTCAGGCGTGTTGTGAGACGTGAGAACATGTCTGGTTCACCAGCTCTGACAAGGCACTCAGGGTCTGTCAGGACCCCCTGTGATGTGGGTTCTCCGATGAGGCTCATAACCCAGGTTGGTCAGTACCAAGAATCTGCACTCTCCCACCTGACTTTGAGTTAGGGACCAAGGATTCAGTTCAGAGCAGTCAAGGACAGTGGTGATGCCTAGCATCTGGAAAAGCAGTTTGGTAACCTTTGGTCTGAAATTCTCCAAGTCATCCTTTGTTGCTGTTACGATGGGCTGCTTGAACACGCTCTCCAATCCATGGCACGAACTCGTGCAGAATAGACCTCTCCATTTGTCACACAGGAAGGACAGTAGAGCTGGGGCGCTTGGGCTCTCTCTAGGATGCCTTTCCCATGACGTATCATTTACATTACATTGAAATTTCTGCAGAATCTGAATATCCAAGAGCAGATGGCTTCTGGAAGAAGTTTGAGGGACTGGTTTTCACCTACAAAGCTTTGCTCAATCAGGGCATGGCCCATTGGTTTTACATAAAAACACCCGCCCTGCCTTGCTGAGATGAAGCCATGTCAAACTGCACCGGAACATGTTTCTCTTTCCAAGGCTGACCTTTCTAAGGCCATGAGCTGACCAACACTCCCTCCCCCAGGGTGTTCTGTAGCTGGCCATTGCACACGATTTGGAAGGCTGTCTATAATTCAGTCCCACACAGCCCCTCACCACAAAAGCAAGCTGCCCTACACTTTGAAGGCTGTTACCACACGCTGTGCTGCGTGTTTCACAGACATGGGTTTGCTGCTTTTCCAAGCTCAGCAGACGGAGTTAGGGAACGTGGAGGACAGTAAACATACAGCTGTTTCCAAGGGCTTCAGGTGATGCATTGTATCTGATGCTCACCTGCTTGCTCGGCATACAGTGAGCCTTACGCTCCCTTACAGAATCAATCAAGAGAAAATTCTCCAGAAAAAACAAGCGATAAAGGTGTCCCATGTGAGAAGAGCCAAACATGCTATAGACTACACCAAGCCTACTGCGCGCTACTAGTATACCAGATATACTGTAACTATACACACGTAACACATAGAGTACACACATACGTACATACACACACTCAATATGTACAGGTACGCGCATACGTATTTGAACTCTGTCAGGTTCTGAGCGGAACAGCTCAGATCAGATGTGCCAGGAGCCGAGCAGCTTGTCAGACTGCTTACAAAACAAGGGTAAAACCAGTATGAGGTATAAAACAAAGTTCCCACTGGTGCCCCAAATTCCCACCTAAGACTACCTGAGCCGCAGCTGGTATCGCTGCCTTTATGCTCAATAGACCATATGTTTGACACTTTATCTCTGAAGCTGTTTCTCCTGCTGCCCAGGAAGGACATAGCAGTGACCTGCAGAGCTCTGTGTGTTAAGTATCACCACTTGTCCATACACCTCAGAATTTCAGCTGACGTCCCCTCCTTCTTGGACTGTCAGCACCAGGGAAAAATTGTTCTCTTTCCACTTACTTTCTCCACACTGCTCCTGATCTGTCTTCCCCTACCTCAATGCACTTCATTTATTTCTCTTCATGCCAAAAAAATCCCAGACAAACCAACCCAAAGCATGGAGTCTACATTTTGACTTTTTCTAGTTTTACTCTGTCCTTCAGTAAAGTTCTCCTGGTACCAGTGTAAACAGGACCGAGTCAGGAGTCTGACCTCTTAAAGGCTGGGACTGGAAGCTCAACTGTGATTCCTCCCACCCCAAAGTCCTGATGCTGATAGTTTCTCCCAATGCAGAACGTCATCTCTGGTTCAGGTCTCCCTCTTCCAATTTCTTTTTCTTCCCCATAACATTAAATGCCTTTTTTTTTTTTGTTTTTCATAATGCTAAAGTCACTGACAGAGCCTAATAACTTTCTGCTGGGTGTTTCCTACAGGTTTTCCTCTCTGTCCATGACACTGCAGCACTGGGAGCAATCAGACTTTCCGGTTGTTTATTGCCCAAGTCTAGTGCTGCAGAGTACTGCTAGTCACGGGAAGTGAAGTAACAACTGGTAAAAACATCAGATGCCTTTCTTGTAATGAAGGTAGAGCCAGTAAGAAGGGCCAAGGAATCAGCCTCTGCCACCTGGTATCTGCTGCCCGGAGCAGAGGGGTTGTCCATACCCACCCACAGGTACACGTGGTTCCCTGGGTTCTCTGCTGCCAGCCCAGAGCAAGTCATTGGCTTTGGCAAAGCCTCTGTGTTACCATCTGAAGCAGCAGAATGGGGCAGAACACTCTACAGGGAGCAAGAATCTCCTGGGGTATGGTTACAGTTCTTTACTAAAAGCCTGGAAAGAGACCCCTAAATACTCTGTGTCTCTTCGACAACAACAACAAACTTCACTTTCCTTGCCAGGATAATGCAAAATCTGGACTATAATAATTTCACAGGCTTTGCAAGAAGGCATATAGGAAACACGTTCAGGAATGAGCCTGCTTACTGCTCGTTTTGTAACCCAAATGACTCTGCAGATCTGCGTGCACTTCAGTTCCTCGAGCGCCCAGCGCCAGCTCCCATCCTGTTCCCTAAAGCGAGCCGTCGGTGGTTCTGGGGGAAGTACTTTTAATGCTACACAGTGCCTTGTCCCACAAATGGTGTCACTCCGCTTCTGGTGGATATTACGTCTGCAAAATCTTTCTAATGATTCTTTAGCTCGTCTGGACAGATCTACTTAGGAATTAAATAACATCAAGGGGAAATAAAAATCAAGCCACGAGCAAACATACAAAAAATGATAAATTTGTTTGTTTGCTTTTGGTAACACATCCCCTTAAACATTGTTAATTGACAGAAACTGGTTAATTCTGCATTTTCTCTGGGCATTATTTCTCTCTTCTGTGGGAAGCCCTCAGCAGGAGGGTAGATTTATTGAGGCTGACTCCACAGGTCCCTTGCCTTCAGCGGAAGCGCTTTGACTTACATTACTGCAGGACATTTCCCCACATGCCTGTGTGCATCATTAAGTCTTTGCATAACCATTGCTTTTAATCCCTCCCTTGCAACCGGGGAGTTTCTGAGCCAGGGTGGACTGAGCCAGCAGCTTAGTTTTATAAGAACACAGCACTTGTTCCCAGGACTTTTACAGAAGAGGGCCGTAGGGAGGGTGAGGTGCACTTTTCCTGTAACGTGCGGTGGTGGGTGGCCTTGCTGGAAATCACACCGAGAGTCAGACACTGCCCTTATGTTCTCCCCAAGTGCTCATGCTGACCCTCCCACCGCAGGCAGGACTGGGGATCTGCACAGGTGAGAGCTCCATCTCCCCAGTGACCGCTGGTGGAAGAGGCAGCGCCACGCGGACCTCCTTGGAGCGTCACATGGAGCCAACGCTGGGTTTCACAGTGGGCAGCACCAAGAGCATTTTGCACGAGTGGGTCCCCCTTTGTCATTTGCAGGGAAGTATTTCTGGCTCATGGGGAAATGAAGGTGGTTCTCCAGCATGCCACTCCCAATTGGATGGGTTGACATTTCTGCTTCTGTGGAGTATTGATCACATTCTTAAAATGCCCTTGGTGCTTTCTGAGGGGAAGTCGTTTTCCTGTTACTTGCCTTTGCCTGTCTCCCATGTACATGCAAAATATGCATAATTTTTATTGAGACAGACTTTTTTTTATTATTGGTTTTTTTCATTTACTCTCAAAGGGCATTTGGGGGGGATTGGATCACGAAATCTTAAGACATCTGTTTTCTGTGCCCTGTCAGCTACACCCAGGGATGCCATTCCTTCAGTTCCCTTAAGGAGCTGCCACTGTTAACGCCACTGTATTCTGGGATTTATGTGAAAAAGTCACTTATATTGTATAATTTAACCAGCAGAGGAAGGCCAGGCAAGATCCCAGCAAGGCAAGCTAGGCAACCAATGCCCCTGTAAGAGGTTTTGATGAGGAAAAGGAGATACTAGATAAGGATTAAAGTGACTTCTGAGAGGGTCCTGGAGAAATGTCCTCTTTGTTCTGTTTCTGGAGATAGATACCCAGAAGTTATGAGAAAACCTAGAGAGGCAAATCTGAATATAACATTTGGAAAGGAAGCCTTCACTTTTAGCATGTGGAAAACAACTTTCTGTAAAAATGTGTAAAAAACACATTTATGTGATCTCCAGGATCTCCTTGTTATTGAGCAACAGGCTAGTTGCAATTCAGCATGTTGTATGAAGAAAGCACGTTACAGGAATTTTTAATAACAGAAAAAACAAATAATTCTGTTGCTGCCTTAATGCCAGAAGGAGCGAGGAAAATTTATTTTAATGTGAAGCTATGCAAATTGTAAATGGCTATTAATACCTACTTTCTGTAGACTAGGCTAAAGTCTGAGCTCCTTATTCTCTTAACATCTGATTTTGCTCCATCAGATTCTTAATGAGGCTTTGGCTTTATGCGTTTGTAATTATCTTGTTTTTAAAAACTAAGCGTAGCACAGGTAGATGTACACTGACTTCTCTGGCAGCTGCAGAGCATGCAGGTATTTGCAAGTCTCATGTTCCTCTCATGCTTGCCGGACTTTTGCACACATGAGCACGTAGGATAAGAAAGCCAGGGGACTCACGCAGCACAGGGGGTCCCTGGATGTGGGGCAGGCAGGGGACTGGCCATATGCAGCCTCAGAGCTGCACCACAGCCCTGTGCCAGGGCCTGTAGCTTCCTTCACCTTCAACCAACCAGACCCATAACTGCCATGCCACACGGACTGCCTGTCTATCAACATGGGGACTAGGAGATGCTTACTGGGACAGTGAAGTCAAATTACTCATGCAGGCTTTGCTGCACAACTGCTGCCGCCGCTCTCGCCCTGCCCTCCCTCTGTGCAGAGCACCTGACTGATAGGGCGTACCTGGGTGCTGGTGCCTCCCCGCCCAGCTCCCTCTCTGCCCCATGGCCCTCCACCTCCTGTATCTCCTCATTTTCAGCATCGAGCTGCCAGGAGAGCAGCCTTGCTGCAGCAGTGATGGGGCTGTGGGACACTGGTAGGCTGGGAGACTCTTGCTGCTGCAGCCCAAGGGCACGGGCAGAGTGGATGCCTTGGGGAGATGCACAGAGAAACTGATTTTCCCCTGCAAAATACCCAAGCAGCCCCTGATGACCAACGGGATGTGAGAGCCCTTCCTCCCCTCTGCACCAGCACTGCAGCACCGGGTGCACACACACACGTGGGCAAGGCTAATGCCTTTGGTCCTTTAATGCACACCTTGACACCATATGAACATCAGAACTCGCTTCCACCACCTGTAGAGCCCCTGCAGGCTGCTTCCAAGCCTAACCCCATCTTGGCCTTGGTTTTGCTCCTTTAGCAACAACAGGAAGACATGCACTGTGTAGCCAGAAAAATCTTCTGTTAGAAACAACATGTGGATGCATGGTTGCTTTCCAGAGGACAGTGCTGAGCTGGGGCATTTCCTACCTCCTGGATGAGAAACTGATGGGGTTTTTTTAATTTTCTGCTGCACACAGGACATAAGGCCAACTTTCTCCTTCTCTCTCTCTACTATGAACCCTCAAAGAAGTGAAGTCAGAAGAGCGACCTTGGATTTTTATCACTGATGGTAAGAACATCTGCCTGAAAGTGAGATTAAAAAACTTGCACTGTAAGGATAAATAGGGTGTTCCCATAAAATTCTCAACATACGATACATTGGGTTGTAAAGCAGGTACTGATAAATCAGCAGGGCACCTGTTACGCAACAGAAAGCTTACGGAATCACAGCCCTCACACCCCACTTCTTTGTTACTCTGTATTTTTTTTTACTGTAAATCATTGCCACTGAGTTTAATAGGGCTTCCACAATACTGTAAGTATCTCTCAGGTAATATAATTGCTATTTGTCATCCCACTCATGCTTGAAAGCTTTTTTCTTTACTGCAGGGGAAATCTTCCATTTTCCAAGTGAGTCATTTGTAATGAAAACTGAAAAAAGCCCTTGTTTGCAATGGAAGTGAATAAACTGGGAGCTCATTTTTATATGACACGCAGCATATCAGTTGGGTGTTTTGAGCAGCTGTTTTAAGATGCAGCACCATATTGCTCATGGACACTGGGCCTGTCAATCATAGCTGGTCCAGAGTTGCTGAAGCAGGAAGGTTTTTAACCCTTGTTTTTCAAATAAACCCTTATGTTGCACCTTCACAGAAATGAAGTAGCTTTCTTCGCCGAGGAAAAGTGCCACCTCAGGAAAGTGCAGGGTGCAGCAGAGACTGGCACGGTACAAGCCGTTGCAGTGCAAGCTCTGTACCCCATGGCATGAAGGACTACAGCCCAACAAGCAGTGATGCATGTTTTCCCACCCCCTTTAGTTCTTCTGCTGAGACTACCCATGGTGGCACCACCTGAGAGATGAATTCTGGTAACTCATCTAAGACCACGGGAAGCTG
This sequence comes from Buceros rhinoceros silvestris, assembly GCF_000710305.1. NCBI lineage: Eukaryota > Metazoa > Chordata > Aves > Bucerotiformes > Bucerotidae > Buceros > Buceros rhinoceros. The sequence goes on along the minus strand of NW_010388793.1, from coordinate 121,715 downwards.
GTGAAGCACCGTGGCACTGGCACCATCGTGCACCTAAACCAGCATCGCTGGAGACCTGACATGAGCACGGTTGCTTCTGCTGCTTCTGTCCAGCATTTCACTACCCCTAATAGCCCCTCCCCAACAGAGTAAGTGCTGTACAGTTTATTCTGGGGACTAGTGCCTACGAATCAGCCGGAGGCGAGGGGTTTCCCCTCTGCTGGCAGAGGAGCGAGAGAAGAGAAAGTGATACTGACTATTGGTCCACTTACATCATTGGGAATAGTAAGTTCATGGGAACTGGTTGGAGTGGTGGCATCCAGTCCTATTCAGGGGACAGAGGGAAAATGTTACGCCAGTTGTTTGCAAGAAGGGCAAGACACAACAAATGATATTTTAAAGAAGGAAACATACGGAAAGAAGGAAAAAGAAAAGAGAGGAGCAAAGAAAAAGAGAGAATTGCAAGTGAAACAGAAAGGAAAGCAAGAGATGCAAAACTCTGAGGGCTGGACTAATTTTAAATGAGTCTTATTTTAATTAACCTTTAACCCACCAAAGCAACAAATGTTACATGAGATTCCAAGGATCATAAACAGTTTCTAGAAAATTAAGGGTTTCCCCTGAAAACAGTCTCTGAAGTTTGTTCTAAACACATCAATTCATGGATGAAATTTGACCTGTCTACCAGGAGTTCTAGAATACGGAAAATCAAAGCGGAAGTCAAATGAACAATTAGCTGAATAAAATACATACGTATGAAAACTAACAATTAATAAATTAAAATAAGGATGAGGAAATTAACCTAGGAAAATTTGGAAATTATATGTGGGATTAGTTGCTGAAGAAATGTTGAGAAGGGTAATTTTTGAAGGGAAACGTACAAAGTACTCTAAGCTGCATACATTTGTTTGTAAATTGGGTGGACAAAAGGAAAATGCTCAGGAGAAACGGAATTACTGCTCTAACACACAGTGATGTTACAGAAACGTACATCTCACAAACAGAACCAGGAGGAGATTAAGGAGCAGCACGTTAATGACAAGAATAGGGAAAATAGAAAGCTAGGAAAGGCAATTTAGTGTTACTTGCAGATATTTTATCAGATACATCATGAAGAAACAAAAGTGTATTTTGGATGTCATGTCTCTTTTTCTTTTTTTTTTGGTGTTTGTTATTATTATTATCTGTGAAGACATGCCAAAAATACTCATTTCCCACTAGAAAAGATGGAAAAGAAACACTCTTACAAAAAAGTATCTCACCTACATTATACTCATGTTTACATTCAGTTAAGAGTTGCATGTGCTTATTTTACATTGGACAGAAAACAATCCAGTTGCTCACAGCATTGGATGTATGTGATAAAATGTTATTTGCCATACAAAGCATGTACCAGTACATAAGCACTTCTGTTTTGTGAAGTTTCCAGATGCCAAGCACGTACGTAGTGACAAAGAGTAAAAATTATTTCTCGCAGGGTTAACTGACTTCTCACTCTCGAATTAATAATTCAGCTTCAGCTTTAGTAAGTATGAACCAAAATTGTCCTGATTTTAACAAATTTCCATTGCATTTATATATCTGCATGTCTAGTAGGAAGAGAGGCACTTGTCCCAGCAGTGATGGGTACAGATGCTCTTAAGGCTCTGCAGGGAATTTGAGTTTCAGCGTGCTGTCATTTCTTTAAGGAGCATTTCTGTGCCATGGTTACCTACTGTTTTCCTGTGTTTCTTTGCTTCCTTCTGAACCATGTTAGCAAACTGCAAATTTGCCTAGATCCCAGGTGCTTCACTTGGGACCAACTGGTACATACCGTATGGCCCGTAATAACTTTACAAGGACTGAACAAAAGAAACTCAGGGCTTTTAGCCAATGGCACAAAGTGAAGCGCTTTTAATTAATAAATGTAACAAATAAAGCACATATTAGTAATGCTGAAAGGAAGAGTAACAAAGGCATGGGAGGGAAGAACAGAGATTAATGTGTAAAAACAGAAGGATCGCTGGTCATTGACCACATTTATTATTAAAATGATGTAATGACCACGGGAAACAAAGCTGTTAAGAAGAAGGACATCCCCAGGGGGTCACGGGTACGTACCAGGGAAACCAGGGGTGGTCTGCCCAAGGGGAGTAAAGGGGGGATGCTGCATAGCCAACTGGTGAAGCTTGGTCAACTGCAGGGCAGGATGGGAAATTAGAACTAACCAATCAAATGGAATTATTTCAGAGCAGAGAAACCATCTTACATGTTCTAAAACTGGATTAATTAAAATTATATTGAAAAAAAAGGTTTAATCATTCATTCTAATCTACTGAAGAGGAAAAACCCGAACTGGTTATAAATGACATCTCTACTGTTATTACATGTAATGGCTATTGTTAATATCAACTAATTACTGTAGAATTACATATTAAGAGAACTCAAATATATCACATGCAAAAAAGACCGAGATAATTGTCATTTGTTCCTGGGCCATTATACTTTCTAGCAATTATTATGCAAAGTAAGAGATGCAGCTGAGCTAACACTTGGCTATGCGGTGTGTTTTTCAGGAAAGGTGTCCTCAGGCCATGTCTGTATTGCTAACTGCAGAAAGCAAATGTTGCCCAGAACAAATAAGAGGGAGAGGAAGAAAAAGGGAGTAATTTACATGCGCTGGACTCACGTCTGGATGAGGGATGGCATACTGCCCCTGAATCGTGAACGCCTGGAAACAACAAGCACAGTTAAACACAGGTCAGTCAGGTGGGACAAGCAGTGTTCCTCCTCTCATGAGAAAAGCTCCTCCTGGCTCCCCAGCCAAATGCCACCAGCATCGCTTTCAACACTCAGTGAAGCTTAATTGTCTTGTGCTGCTTGATAAAGCTTGGCACGATACAGAACGGTTTCTGCCAGGCTGCCCATGCACCCCTTGCAAGCAGGGGATGTCAAGTGCCACTGCCTCAGCTCTGATGACCTGGGTCCTCTGGACGTCTCTTTAGTTCAGCTCCATCTGCTGGGAGCAGAGCTGGGGACACTGCAGCAGTTGAAGAGCACAGAAGGGTGGCCATTTGCCCTCTCCATGCCCTGGTCCAGTAACACTGATGCCCTCAGAGAGATGCTGATGCTGAAGCTGCAAGGGGGACAATGAGGATGGGACAGACCTGCCCTGGGGATGCCTTGCCCTGCCATCCAGCTCCTAATTGCCATGTGCAGGGATACATGCCAGTCAGCTCTGAGCCACCTGGCCTGGCTACCGACAGCCACAGATGCTAAGTGCCAGAGAACGTGTGCCCTGGTGCACCCCACAGGACTTGTGGCCCAGGCTGCCACGCCAGTGGCTACGTCAGCACACATGCTGGATGGCAGCCTGTCCTGCAGTGCCTGGGCAGGGGGCCAGCATGCCAGTTGGGAGACAGGAGTATGATGGAGATCTCCAGCACGGTGGTTTTATCTTCTGCAAGAAGCCAAATATCCCCCCTCCAAATCCAGCCTCACTGCACCACAAGAGCAGTGCAAGGGGTACAGTTTCTGGCATCACTTCTGGCAGCACTGGGGTGAGATGGGGGAGACAAAAAAAGCATGTGAGCAAGGAGAGATATGGTGGCATGTCTGACATCAGTTAGCACTGCCCTTTGTCTCTCCTGATGGCTCTGTTCAACTCTCTGTAATGACCTACAAAGGAAAAACTATAGGGAGTTTATAATTTTCTATTATATCCTGTAGGGCTTTTCTGAAAGGAATGGCATGTCAGAAAAATCTTAATGTGCTCATGCTTAGACATGCAGGAAAGCAGGCCAAATTATAATGTATAAATATTTGTAGTGGAGGAATTATAAATAGGAACAGAGCTGATTAGCTGAGTTTGCAAAATGAGTATTTGACAAAAGGCTTCTTATAAAGTAATGAATCCTCTGCAAATGATAAAACAATTCATTTAACAGAGTTCAGATATTAAAGCCTTTAATGCCTCAACTGCTTGATGCACATTTCTGCAGCAGAATTTCCCTTCTAGAGAAGAAATATTTCATTTGGTTTTTAAATTAGTTATAAAGCAAGGCTGCAATCTGGCAAACTCTATGCACATGAGCAGTTTTCAGGCAGAAATGTGTGCAGCTGGAAAATGTGGAAATGTGGAAATGTGGCTCAGTGGGATGCTCATGGGCAAACAAACTCACATGCATCTATGGGGGATGGCCGTTACTGACAGTTTATAAATGAAAAGAAAGGGTTCAAGTCCAGCAAAAGAGGCCATCACTGCCATCAGTGGGTCTTAAGCAAGCGCATATTCACACAAGCAAAGAATGTATCATAAGTGTTTAACCAAATGAGGACAACCTCAAGGAGATGTTACGCTGCTTTGCAGAGCGGGGTCCTGTTCATAGTCAGGTGCAGGAGC
>NW_010388793.1:110013-117262 GCF_000710305.1 Buceros rhinoceros silvestris | reverse complement strand
TTCCAGGGCGGGGTCTTTTTCATAGCCAGGTGCAGGACCAGCCACAGGGAGGTGATAGCCGGAAATGGCACTGGGGAGCTTGGGTCCATGAGCAAACAATGGCTTTGGAAAACACGCTTTGGTCTCTGAGCCTCTGTGCTGGATCACAAGTGTCCTTTCTGATCTTGGATTTACTTCAAACACAGCTGAGAAATTATCTTTTACATGGGTGCTTCCTAAGCAGTGGTTTGTAAACCACCAAGAAACCAGTGAACCTAAAATGGAAGTCACCCCTTTCTTCATCACTCCACTACCTTGTACATACTTCAATGTACGAGAAACCAAACAAACTCTACAAATAACAAAAATAATGAACATTCAGAGCTCAGACTAGCTTTTATTTGGTTGTCAGTGAAAACCATCAGAGCATCATGGACGAGATGAGTCTTGAATTCTCTTTCCGAGTTAGAAAAAAAAAAAAAGCTCTTCATTTCTTAGCCTCCCAAAAGGTCACTTCATTGACTTAGGCTGAGAAAAATGTCTTTGACTGCTTTACCCCTTGACAGAGGAACTGTGCCCTTCTGTGGCTGAGGCATCCTAAGTACGAGCCTGGCAGAGGCTACTGAGACATCTGTACTGTAACGTTTCACTAAGGACAGGAACTACAGGTTTGCTTCCAGCAGAATCAAGGACAGCTTCCCTGCTGATGCACTGGCTTCAGGAACAGCAGCAATGACCTGGTCTGCAAACCTTCCTCAATTTAAACCATAAAACTGCTACAAGGCATAAAGCAAAGCGGTACCCTGTGAGTACCCATCTAAACAGCAACGTAGCACAGTGGGGAGAAATATCCAATTCATTTCCATCAGCCAGGAGTGCTGGATTTTTTTTTTTTTTAACCACTGCGTATACTAAATATTGGTAAGGGGCAGAGCAGGGCAGGACAGCGCTCAGCTTCCTTGGAGTTCTGTCATGCAATACAGTATCAAAGAAGCACAAGAGAATTAAAAGCAAGACTTAAAGCAGAAGAATCCAAACTTGTTAAGGAAAACTAGACATGTGATTTTGCTAGTGTGGCTTGATATGCAAATATTAAACAAACCAAAACCTTTCAAGAGAGCCATGATATGATTTAGAATGGAAGAATAACTTCTGCTGGTGTAGTCAGAAGGTTGGGTGGAATTAACACTGATGATAAAATTTTATTTTCAGTATTAATTTCCACTTATGAAACCTGGTTAATGCGTCTCTCCATACTGAAACCCAAACACACTTTAAGCATTTTCTTAAAAAGTCTTTCTGGTCAGAGGACACAGAAATTCAAAGCACACAGAAAGTGTCTGTCTCTTACGGTCTCTCTCACATCAACAAGTTTGCGTTAGAAAAGTGAGAACGCTTTTTTTAGCTGATAAAACTGAAGATGACAAGAGCTATTAGACCTTAAAATAGGACACTTTCAATTATTTATACAAACTGCTCAGAACACTCTAGCAAACAGTTTCAGCACTTCTGAGTAAACACACACAGAGACAGCCTTTGAAGGTAGCGGCAATTACCTTCCTGGTGACTTGGGATGCTGCATACGTACACACAGATTTCTAAAGGAAAGCACTGCAGTGTAAACTTATGTATATGGAGTAAACTATTCTGACCTTTCAGCCAACTGAATTCTGGCAAGTTATTTCAAATTTCAATCCAACTTTGGTCACTAAGTAAGCAGATCGCGTATTTTGAAGATGACTAAGTGTGGTAGGCCTGAATACCAGGAACTGAGAAGCTACTACATCCAGGTTATGAAAATATGGATATACATCACAATGTGTTACAGACTAGAAGGAAAAACTCAGACAAAAGTTAGAGAAAGCTCATAACAAGGGTCTGTCAGAGGCAGTGGTGCTTTGGCACATCCTTGAGGTGTGCAGGAACTTCCTTACAAACTGGCAGATTGCGGTGGGATGAGTTGTCATACCACCAATACCAGCAGCACCTTGTGCTCTCTGTCCCACCAGAAACGCCATGTCTGGCTTCTCATATGACCTTCAAATTCCCTACTGGCGTGCAACCTGGTCACACACTATGACAGGGTGATGGCTCGGGCTGGGCTAATGGGGCAGGAGGTGGGACCTGCCTGTAGATGCTCCACCATGCAGATGAGTGGCTCTTCCCACCGGATAACTACTTAAAAAGAGGCCTTGCCGTGATCTTGGGTAAAAGATTTGGCTGTGTGTGGGTGCCTTACTGCCAGCGAGGCTTCACATACATGTACCCGTATAGAGAGATGGCTGCCTTCCTCTAAGGCCAGACTTAGGAGATCGATTTCCCCTTGAGTTGGGCAGAGCTTTCAGCATCTCACTCCTCCACTACCGCACATACCTGGGCAGTGCTGTTCTTAGCCTGTTGGCTATACTGGTCTCCTTGTGAGCCTCCTGTGGTGTTTTAGGGTACGTATCAGCTGTGTTCATCAGTGGCTAAAACTGCATTCCCCCGCGATTCCTGTCATGCCTCAGTGGCACATTGCAGACCCATTTCAGAGCATTATCAAAAGACGTGGAGGAGTCATGTTGCACACAGGGTTTTAAAGCTAGCTAAGACCCCTGACTGATACAGATTACGATCAAGGGGGAATTATCAAAACTTCACTCTATAAAAAAGAAACAGGAATGCTGTTTTTGTGTCATCAATCAGGCTGTTGCACACCACGTTTGGGAAGGTCTACACTTGCACGTGTGTAGTTCCTGTAACCTTGGCACCCCATTGCTATTTGGTCCTGAGGAACTACAAGCAGCAGCGATTATGTGTGTTTGTATTATTATTGCAAAACACACCGTTTGGTCCTAAAAAAATCTGAGAACTACGAGAGAAAAATTATGCCTGTCATGAGCATCTTGTCGTTGATCCTCTTTTGTCCTTGAGAAAACTGCTTATACTGCTAGTGGAGCTGCAAGTTAAGAGTGAAAAAAACAGCCCCACAATAAGCAGTTTTGTCCCACTTGGGGAGCATCTGGTTCTGACACCTCTCAATTCATGCAAGGGCAAACTTTTCTTAATTACAGAACTTCATTTTAAATCTTGATAAAGTACCAGTCATCTCAACTTTGCATCGAGTTTGCAGTGCAGTGTTCTCCTTTCCTGCAAACTAAGCACACAATGTAGACAAAGCACATCAATACTATACCAGGCAAAAAGAGTAAAAGTTGAAAACTAACAGGCGCTGGCTGAGGTTGGGCCAAGACGGCGTGGTTTCCAGCTGAAGCCAAAATGGTGTCTGCTCTTACCTGGCCACCTGCAAAAATGATAGGTGCAGAGGCAGGTTTGGGACGGTAGGGGATGGTGGCACCTTTGGGTGGGGACTGCAGACAAAAACACAAAGCAATCAAAATGCAGAATGAAGCAGAGCTCCTGTTAAAAAATCACTCCTTATCTTGGTCACCTCAGACAAGGAACATAGCTAACCCAGCCCAGCCCACCCTGCCCTCCACTTGGTCAGCCTAAAAGCAAGCCACAGGAGGGTTGTCTGGGCTTTTGAGGGGCAAAGCCGAGGTCCCAGCTGCGAAGCCTGACCAGGCAGTGGTGGCGCTCGTGGCTTCATTACCGCCCTCACTGGATGAAGCTATGAAGCTTCATTAAGCATGTCAAAGCATTTCAGGAAACACGGCACAATTGTGAAACATGTCAATGTTTTGGAAGAGTCCAGCCTGTGCTCTCACTGTGTTAACACGCAGCACATCTCCTGCTTATCGATCTTTCCTCCACTGCTACACATCAGGGTTTCTTGTTTTACCAACTCAATTAAGTCAGCTGCTCAATTGCAAATGACCAGCCTGATCCTGCCTTTTGTCTGACTGAGCTGGAAGCTCAGAGAAAAATCCTCTGGGCTTCAAGCAGGAGCATAACCACGGGCTCTGTAAAGCATGAAGAGGGAGTTTTGTTCCCTGTAGGCCAAGGCAAGCACCCAAAGGAACACCTTCTTACATAAAGCAGGAGCACGACTCTGTAAAAAAGGCTTGAGGCTGTCTGAGCACACCTAGCAGGATGGTGCTTGGTGCACGAGCTACAACTAAAGGAGGTGACAACAATGTGAACTCCATTAAGTAGTTTCATGTAATTAGCTATTTCATGTCAATGAAAGTGTTTGTTCTTAATTAAATTAAATATATGTGCTGCAAATGAGAGCCCATTCATTTTCTTAAACGTTTGAAGAAACAAACCGCAGTTAAGCCAGTGTTGTCTTAGTGCTCCGTACAATTTGCCTAATGCTAAAATTAAGTACTTCTTTTGTCAAAACCGGTTATTTAAAAAGTGTGGGAAATTAGGACTGTGTCTCTCTGATTTTGAGAAGTGCCTTCTCTCATCTTCTTTGGCAAATAACTATTTATTCCACGAATGTCACTTGGACAATAGACTACACTGTGTATTCACAAAGCTGATAACCATTGCCAACACACACTACATCTCCAACAAACTAAAATTATTTTTTAATATTTTCTTTCTGTTCTCGTGCATCTTTACAAAGAAACTCTTTCCTCACAGTAGTCCAGCAAAAACTGAAGCACGAGTCACTTTCCCCCAGTAAAACGCTGGGGATTTATTAGTTTTTATGCTTTTATTTGCGTTAGGCTGTATGACATTTTGATGCAAAGGCTCTCTGTCATTTTGATGCATTGAACACTTCTGAATGGCCAGTAGCCATAGTGCTGTCTCAAACACTCCACTGTTTCTCCCTTCTTTAAAGAATAAACAGAACACCATGGTGTCAGAGATCATCCTGAAACAGCCCTTGACCAGGACCAGGTAAAAAACCAAACCAAACGAACAAAAAAAAAAAAAAACCACAGAAATTTTTCAGCAGAAAATGTGATGAAAGCAGATATATTTCATGTTGCTTGTAAGAAATATGGTTACTAAGTTAAAATATTTTATTTTCGTTTGCTGAAATGTTTTGGTTTTCGAGCTTCTGTTCAACAGAATCATTAGAGAAATGAACTTGCACGAAATTATGGGCATTTTAGCAAGGGTTAAAATACCCAGATTTTATATAAATTTGTTTTCGCATCATTTAATCTAAGAGCTAAAAAACTGCCATCAAAATGAAACATTCCGGCCTTACGCAATGACCTGACCCTAAGGAGGCAAAAAGTCCTGGTAACTCTAAATTACACTAGTCAGAATTATTTCTATTTAAAACAAGATCTAGACGTTTTCTGCCCTATTGTGCCACAGAATAAATGCTTTTCTCTCAGAATGGGCTGCAGGTCCATACTGGAGCCAGTCTGTTGTTTGACAGTGTTGCAACAGCCCTGGTCTTTGACTGCTAAACCCAGCTGCAAGAGGCTCTCAAACACCAGGCAGGGCACAGTCTAACAAGCCCTCTCGACATCCTTGGCATGGGAAGGGCAGGCAGCACCCCTGGGGAACCGCGGGCACTTGAAAATTAATACTGTGTTTGAGCATCTCCTGAGTGAGAGGTGATGACAGGCCAGCTTACCTCCAGCATAACCACGCATATTTGTTTCACGCACTGGATAATGGCATCGGGGGTGCCCGATATAGTCACTGCGCGCTCCGTCGAGTTTGGCAACATGTCCCCTGCTACCTGCACCTGGGCTCCTGTGGACTTGAGCAGAGACAAGGCAAAGAGAGTGTCACGGTCAGGCAGGCAATGGTGTCTCCTAAAAGCAGTGATTCACTGATGGAGAGTGGAAACTTTTTGTCTTTCCTTTGCTAGGTACCAGAGCGGGATGTAAACTCATGCCCAGACAGGGTAATTGGGGTCTGGCAGGACATGGATTTGCCTGTTGCAGCCAATTTGCAAACACTCCCGGCCCAGGAAGATTAGTCCTCAGTAGCTGTTAATGAATCAAACCGTGACCTGAATTTCAGAACAAGTCTTTTAACCCTCTCACAGACAGACAGCTGCAATGCTGACTAAAAAATGAAAAAAAGGTGAAATGAAGTACTTTTCAATAATGAAAAAAAAAGGGAAAATTGCTGATAGCTCAAAAGATCTGCAAATTAAATGAGTTGCAGAGAAATGGCTCTTTAATCTGCTGATGGCTGACTTATGTCTGTGGATGAAATTTGGAGCTGCCTTATGCTCTGGAATATCTCAGGATGGTACAGAAGCACTTCTAAATTATAATTAGCGCTGATTAAACATATGGACATCATCAACTTTTAACTCATTAATGAACCCAAGGAGGTAATGAGCCGGTTTTGTTTTCTTTTTTTTTTTTTTAATTTGATCTTGCCCCTAACATTTCTTAGTAAACAGATTAAAAAAAAAAAAAAAAGGAAAGAATAGAAGTACGAGGCCAAAACAAACCCTGGCATATTTCCAATCATCCTGGAAAACCTCTTCAGTCAGTAAAAACCCAGGCATTTCATATTGACTTAGCACTTTCACATATTACAAACAAAATTTATTCCTGACGGTTATTGTAATGCAGTATTTTGGGCTTTTTAAAAAAGTATTTTCAGTAACTACTGACTTTGTGTCAGTCAGCAAGGAGTTAATTTGTTTTCCTGCTGGTTACATACAACACGTGTTATTCTTTCCAAAGACTGATTAAACCACTGATTGCATCTCCTGTTCACTAGAGCCATTTAAGGCCAGAATATCAATTCCTTGCTCTATAACAGGCTTTGGAATTTCACCGTGATTTGATCAATCAGTCATGCTTCTCTTTTCTTTCTTTTTTTTTTGTAATGTTATCTTGAAAATAGCACTGCAACCCTACATGTTGTTCCTGGGTACATGACTGAACACAAAAGACCGTCTCTCGTGCAGTCGCCGCTCACTGTGTTGTGTGATGATGAAATTAGACCACATCTTGAGCCGCATGCTCTTTTTCCCCCTATCTGATCGCATTTGCTGTTTACCATACAGTTCTGGGTGTCTGTACATGTAGCATAAAATATTTTGCCAAATATTGCAGCCATCTATGCATTTGCTTCCAGTGCAAATCTTGTTTATTCTCTGACTTTGGTCATATGTCAGCAACAAAAAAATGAGTAATATTTTGTCCATCAGCCTTATGCTCACCAGAGTAATCACTTCAGTCATTTACGGAACACAGACCAGCAGACCAATCTCATCTTTAAAAGCCTATGTCCTAAAAGCACTTCCTCAGTGCTCTGGATGAGGTTACTAATATTTAAAACAAAATCCAAAGTACCAGCAGCTGTAAAACCTGGAGCTAAGTGCTCACCAGCACAGGGTCCACACTCACACCTGCCCCTCTTTTAACACAACTAAGAAATCATCTGCATT
>NW_010388793.1:106807-109929 GCF_000710305.1 Buceros rhinoceros silvestris | reverse complement strand
GCTGCCTGACAGTTCTCCTGGACACCTAAGAGATCTGGAGGACCAAGAGAAATCATGTCTTGTAGCTGAGGTCACCACTGGCTGTGTGCTCTGCCTTCTCCGGTGGCAAGGCTGCTGCCTGCCAGGGTGAGAGTGTGCTGCTGTTTGGCAGGTTTTCTGACTCACTCTACACAAACTGCTGTAAACACCAGCAGTCCAGTGTCCATCCAGAATCTGAGCCAGAAATGCTCCATGCATAAGGCAAACTGAAAACCTTCCTTCCACCTAGGAAATGAACTTCAACACGCAAGTATCTCCTTCCATCAAAGTTCTCTGACAAAGCTTTTTTGGGATTAAAGAAGAAAAGGGAGACCGTTTCCTATGACCCTAACATCTGCTCGGAAATAATGTTTTCTTGCCCTCAGCATCATCAAGTGACTCCACTCTCCCACATCTCAAAAGCTGGTTTGACAGTAAGGACTACTGAGGGGCATAGCTCCCAGACTCTTTTGATGAAAAATAAAGTAGCGGCATTCCAAGAAAAAAATACCTGCTTTGTAATTGCCTTTATTTGCAGGTCTCAGAAAGCAGAGAGATCCCCTTCAAACGGCAGGGCTCTGAAGGGTTTTCCTGCAAGTTTACAGCACACAAACTCTTTATGTTTTCATGAACACAGTTTACAGAGCAAGAGGCATGTGGAGAAACAACATGTTGTTTGCTTGGCAGCAAAAACTCTGAAACTGCTTTTGGCAGCTCAGTCAGCGAATAGCAGCAGTACACACTGCTTTTACTTCCCTATATGCAAGGAGAGGAAAGACCCTTTCAGTAGCCGCCAAATCCTGAGAGGTGAAGATAACCCTTCATAGGGAACTTTGTTAAAAAAATCCTGGGACGATCAAATTGGAATTGAAATGAAATAACCTGGAAGAACTCGAAAGCCAACAAGGAAGACACTCCTAACTGTCCTCTATCATCATCTTTCCTTCCAAGGCTAAACTAACACTTCATAGCAAATGCCGGACATATTTTTGATCAAAGCATTTCTCACTCCTTCTTGACATTTGATCAAATTTTCTTTGAAAGAAAAATACCTAGTAGCTTTATTTTTACGTTTGAAATGAAATGTAAAAGCTCAATAAAACCTACTGTCTTGAATCTACGTTTTTAAGTAAAAAGGAAGTTTCAATTTGGTAGAGCCTATCAGAAGCTTTTATTTAGACATAGTAAAATAAAAAAAATGGATAAGCATGTTAACTTGATATTCAACACCTCATCCCATGTTGGAAAGAATACAAATTTAGGAGTACTGCCACTTTCTCCAGAATAAAAATACATTTTTCTGAAATGTTCTGTTTGGGTTTTCTCTACATAACTGACCATGTACCTAATTTTCTTGTCTGACTGATTACAAACACTGGATCCTTGGCTTGGCATGTGCTATGTTGTTACAGTCATGCATGGAAGAACTAAAACTGGCACCGTGTGGTAAATTTTACATTTTCAGGTTAGAGGAAAAAGTGGCTGCTAGCACAGCACGTTCAATGAACACCTTTAGATAAAGTCTGGACTAAAAAAAGCCAGTATAGGTTTGGAATACATGAGATCAGGTCACCTATGGCACAGGGACATCAGGAAGAAACAGGAAACGTATGGAGTATGCACATAAAATTTTTCTAAAAAGTAGATCAAGAGTTCGACCTACTACCTAGACTCTCCAGTGCTACTTAGGCCTTTCTCTAGCTGAAAGCTAATTTTGCAATGGCTACACCGCTCCAGCTCAGGATCTCCTGAGTACTGCTGGGGAGGAGGCTGTGCCTGAAGAGACACTGGATGAACCATTTCTGTTGCTAAAATGTTGCTTTGCAAAACTGTGCATCGGAGACTAATATGTGGTAAAGCTGTTTCTTTATTTCACACACAGTCTTTAGCTTCAAGGAAGGTAGAAGGGGTCAGTTGTGCTGAACTCTTGCTTCCCCCAGAGCAAGGCTTTTCCAGGCTTTCTGCTCAGCACACGCTCACATTCGTGCAATGAGCAAAGTGCAGCGGCCGATGGCAGCAGGGCACGCTGTGGTAGGATGCTGAGAGAGCCAGTGTTCCCAGCAGACATCCCAAGACTTACCTCCCTGATTTCCTTGATTTTGGAACCTCCTTTTCCTATAAGGGATCCACACTGACTTGCTGGGACGACGAGCCGCAGTGTTACAGGTGGCTTGCTTGTCACCGTGCTGTTTGTCATTGAAGCGTTTATGTCCTACAATCACAACATCGGTAAGAATTAGTGGGGGATTTGTCATTCCTTGGTGAGCACTGAGGGGCTCAGAACAAGTTCCTGAGCTCTTTGTGGATACCCGAGGAGCCTGTAACCCGCTGTGGTTTGTTTCTGTTGCAGGTAAAGCCACCGGCTTACTGGTTCGTAAGCATGAACCACGTAAGCAGCTTGTGCCAGAGGAACCCTTTTGCTATCTGGTGTTGCAGGTCCACACTGTGGGACCAGAGTACAGTCTCTGAGGCAAATTAGGAGGAGGTGGTATCTGTCATTAGACAACCCAAAGCAGATGGAAAAGACAAATAGGCTTTTGAGTTCGCAGGCTTTCAAATCCCGGTTTGGTCTCTTTTCTTCCACCTCAATTAGAATGCTTCTACTAAATGACACGTCTTTACATTTCATGCCATTTCTCGTCAGGTTTGTTACAAAAGAAAAACGTTAAAAAAGAGAACGTCAAGGAATCTGTTAATAATTTGAAGCAGATAAAATCAGATTTTGATAAGTATTTCCCCCGGTTTAATTTCTTGTTTGTAGCAGATCCATAAGTATTTGTACTGTTTCATAATTTCTAAAATCCTTTCCATCACAGCTATGTAACCAGAGAACAAAGAACTCAGCAGAACAGCAATTCCCTGTATCGAGGTAATGGAACCTGCACTTGTGTATCTCGTTATCCAATGAGACCACACTGCAGGATTTCATCAGCATTTCAATACACTACTTGTCACAAAGTTTAAATTATTTCAAATATATTTTGCTAGTTCAAAATCTTCTAGGCATGACAAAACAGAATCACAGAATTGTTCTGTTTGGAAGAAACCTTTAAGATCATCAAGTCCAAACATTAACACACCCCTGCCAGGCCATCACAAAACCA
>NW_010388793.1:78740-105892 GCF_000710305.1 Buceros rhinoceros silvestris | reverse complement strand
CAGCCACTCCTCCCCAAGACAACTGTGTTGCAGGGGGTTGTTGTGGCTCAAGTGCAGGACACTTGGTCTTGTTGAACCTCATACCATTGGCCTCGGCCCATCAATCGAGCATGTCCAGATCCCTCTGTAGTCTCTCCCTTCCCTGAAGCAGATCTACAGTTCCACCTCACTTGGTGTTGTCTGCAAACTCACTGAGGGTGCACTCGATCTGCTCATCCAGATAATTGATGATGTTAAAGAGAACAGACCCCAATACTGAGCCCTGGGGAACACCACTTGTCTTCATCACAGAGGAAAAGATAAAGCTTATCTTCCCACTGATTTCCCACTGAAGGTTGTTGAGAGCACTCAGGATAAAAAAAAAAAAAGCCACAAGTTGCACAGCACTTGTCCAACAACTCACAGGAATCTCAATATGGTTTGCTAACAGTGGCTGTGAGCTGAGAAGACCATTTGACCCATCGATGAGGTGGCACGGCACAGTTATTACACCCTTTACAGAAATGCTACCCAAAAGATTAGGACAGGAATGACAGAAAACACATTACCACCTGTTAAAAGAAAAAAAAAAGTGCCTATACTTTGTGATCAGGACCTCAAATTAAAAAAGAAAAAAGTACTTTAAACAACTCTGAATGCCTTGCTGAACTGGGAGCTCAGTGACACCAGCACTGATTCCTGCAGCTCCTCTGCATTTGTGATGGCAGTGTTCTTCCGTCCAAGAAATAACTCACTGTGACCTTGTTTAGCCTAAACGAGAAGAAAAAAAAAACCTGGAACAGAATGAGGCACTCCTGCATGGCACAAGACAGCTATGAAATCATTCCCCTGCCAGCCAGTAACCCACATTTTGCTTAGTTCCTGTGTCACTGAAAGATTGCAAACCAAAATTAAGTGAGAGGGGTAATGGAATTTTGCAGCACCCGTGTATCTGAAATAAAGTGCAAGTCATGTAAGTCATGCAAGTAATTTTTCAGCTGGAAGATGCCATCTCACTATATCATGTTTGTATCAGGTGGAGGCACACTGTCATCCAGATGTAGGTAAAACAACCCTCTTTGGCCACCCAGCACAACTCTGATAATGTCTCCCACTTCCATATCATATGTGGCCTCAGAGCCTTCACTGCACTTAACTGCCTTAGATTGGAAGCCCCTATTCTCTTTATTTTCTCCTAATCATTTAAAAAGAGCAAAATCTAAACATGCAGGCTCAGCAGAGTGGACTGCATAAAGGAGTTAATCCAGCTTATAAACACAAGAAAAGAGAAATGAGCAGAAAAAAATCCCCTCAGAACTGCAGGCTCCCAACAGTCTTCTTTCAAACTGGGAGATTCCTATTTCTTTAACCTCTAACTTTCTGTGGCACTGCTACCCATTTCCTCAGGGCTCTGGCAGACACTAGAGGCAGACCTTGCACGGCTCTCAGCCCGCTTGCCTGGGCTGCTGCTCGGCCAGGATGGGCTAACTGGGAGCCTGGAAGTGGTAGGAGGGACAGGTCCCAGTGTCAAAGTCTTGCAGCACCTCTTGCTCCTGGCATCCCAGATTCACAGCATCTGAGGCTTCCCAAGGCAAGTAAACCTGGCAGCTAGCAAACCTCTGGGGGAAACCGATCAAAATTCTTCTTTGCTGGTTTCTACATATGTCAAACCTGCCAGTTTCCACAGCCAGTACAAGGAGTCTGTGAGGTGGCTCCTCACGTGGTAATGACCACCACAGATTTACCTTAGTAGTAGCAGCAGGAGTTAGTATTTGTCAAAGAGGCATCATCCCAATTGCTTTTACCATTTTGTCTTTCTCTCCTCCTTATTCCTGGAACTGGGCAATTGCTTCATAAACGTTTGCAGATGAAGGATTCCACCAAACCTTTTCTTATTTATTTGGGGAAGGCCTGACCACTGAGCTCTGCCTGACGTTTTTTCCAGCACTTAACCACTGTGCTTCCAGTAGATTATGCATATTTATACCCAAAACCAGAGCTGCCCCACTCAACAGTGAACTTACGGCTGCTTTTCTTGGGTCTCAGGCTCCAGTCTGGAAACCACTGTTCTAAAATGTCCTTTCTTACAACTCCAGCAGAGTGCCTGCGTTAATGCCATTTTTAAACAACTCTCCTTTCCCTCTGCAGTGAACACTTCTTTTATGTAATTACCTACCTAACTCATAAATTCATCATCAAGCTGCTAGAAGATCAACTTTTATTAGGAAGGTTGTCAAAGCAGAGTGATGTAAGGGTACAGAACAACTGCACACAGAACACTCCTCCAGATCTTTCCCTTTTTCTATCTTTCTGATGCATTTTCAGATTATTGCTAACATTAGAAAAGCATTCTGGGGCTCCCATGCCTTCCCAGACCAGCTTATCCCCAGCTATACTGTTGTAGGGTTGAAATTAAGGCTTCAAAGGGCTTCCTGTCAAAATGCTTCATGTGGGCACGCAGAACAAACACCAAAAAATCCCTCAGTCTCACACGCACATCTTTTTTTTGTTCTTTTTGAAGGTGGCTGTGATAACCAGAGCTGGGCCAGGTACTGTCTGCTCTGGGATTTTCAATCTTTTAAATAGCTGAAGAAATCTCCCACAAAAAGATATGCATGAAAAATAACATTTGGTAGCTAGCTCATTTGTAATTTCTGAAACAGTATTTGATTTTGCCTCCAAAGTGTTACAGTTACCTCATTTTATTGACAGGAATAATTGCAGGAAACCTAACTGATTATATGAAACATTTTTCCTCATCACTGTTCATTTAAATATACTAGAAGCCAGTTATATTAAAACTAAATACAGAATACACCAGAAGCCAGTTATATTAAAACTAAATACAGATATTTCAGAATATAAGTACAGTACCTTATCTGCAGAGAGTGCCAATACCCCTTTGCTAACATCTATGAAGAGTCCAGACTACCCTCTAAAGTATGCATAAAATCCAGTCAGATGCCTGAATTTCAGATTTCTTTGCCTATTGCTACAGCACTTTCAAAGACAACATGGTGTTGGGTGGTGGGGTGGGGATCTGGTGCTATGCAGCGTTCGATCTTCCTGTGAGAAATGCAGCATTTTTTCCACTGGGTACTCATTGTGGTGGGAACTGTCAGGCACTACTTCTGCGAATGACTCCTTAGGCATTTTTCAGGATAAGGCCTTAAGCGGAGTGTGGTTTTCCTGTAGAGAACAGAGAGACAGCTCTCTCCAGGTCTCCATGGATTGCAGGGTATGGTACCATACATGAAGCTGCCTCTGTAGCTAGAAGAAACAGGGATTGGTACAAGATGGGTAGGAGCTAAAGCTGAGAAGGACATGACAACAGGTGGTTTTAAAACCGAGTTGGAAAGAGTCACTTGGGTGGTTCGGCAAGATTCAAACTCAAAATCATTATTACCTCATTAGTAACTGGTAAGGAAAAAAATTAGCATGCTTATAAAATACAGCATGTCACAAAATCAGGGCACTTCATCAACGTGTTGAAAGATTGGAACATCACAAAGGAAGATCTGAAAACCCAGGAAGGATGGGAGAAATATAAATGGGATTAACATTTCCAGTATAAAAAAAAGGGTAGTTTGTCTGGGGGCTGACGAGAATGTCTGCTGAGACCAAAGAGGTTCCCACTGAAAACACCTGAGCAAGAGCTGGGGATACCAGCCAGGCACAGCATGGTTGTGCGCAAAGCACAGGCAGTGAGGCGTTTCCAGCAGAGGTAGGGATACGTTTGCGTGATGGCCAGGACGGAGGACTGTTAGTCCATTAAACAAGCCCTTGTGGAACTTCAGTTGCAACCTGCCCACAATTAACTCATACATTCAATACAAACTGTAACTGGCAGAAGGTAGAAAGGGACTACCAGAGCCACGAAAGGGGTGGGGAATGCATATTCTGAAAGACTGAGCCTGGCTCACTTACTCTGGCAAAAGTAAGGGTGTGAGGGGATAAAACTGATTTCTGAAAATACACCTGTGAGGGAAATCCTCAGGGATGGAAAGGCAAGACTGACTTAAACTAATGGCCAATGCTGGTGCAGAAACAAAGATGCATAAACAGTTCATGAATAAGTTCAGGTGATGAGTGAAAAGAACGTGTCTATCAGAGAACTGAGGTTGTGTACCCAATATCAGGAAAAAGAAAAAAATCTAACCAGTTTTCGATCATGCTGTGAAGCTGCAAGTTGCAAGACATACTGCTTATGGTAGAAGACAACTGCATCTGCTGACGCACAAGCTCTCCTCTACTCCTGTTGCTCTAAACGTGAACAATCACCATGAGTAAATAAAGGCCCATGCTGACATTTCCCATCAATGCCAGCATCTCCCAGTGCTATGGGGAGATGTGGAGACTAACCTCATGGACCTGAAGAAATAAGTACTCTTAAGAAGGGGATTCACATCCCTCTAGTTTAATCATCGCTGAAGAGACACAGCCCCTTTCTCCTGCTGCAGACCACCTGTCTGTAGGCTGTTGCTTTAGGAGAAGGTGAATTGGCTTCTGCAGGGGCCTCTGTCACTCCAGGGAGGAAAGTAGAGGTGCCTGGGCTAGATGTATGGTTTTCAAAACTAGAGGGATTTTCAAGAGTAGAGGGTCCTCTCCCGAGTGACCAGGGTTCATGTTCTGTAGTCTGCTGTCTTTTATGTGAGGTTTCCCATTAAAGTGGTGACTGTATCTGATTGTAGTTGGACCGTGAAGCTTGAGGGGATCCCAGCACTTTAAGTATGTATCTGTACAGAATGGTTATTCGACAGTAAATTGAGCTCTTGCCTCACTTACCCTTAGTGCCTTTATTTTAATTAATTTTAAAAGCCAAGCTTTAAATATGGTAATTGGTTATCATATAGTTTGGTTTTAGAATAAAAATTTTCTAGTTAAATGAGTTATATATTCATTTTGACATATATAAAATTTACATCAATACCAAATAGAATCACATAAAACAGAGCTAAAAGTTAGGAAATTATTCTTTTCAAATCAAACCCACAATGGGACCAGAAATTTTCCAAGACATTTTTCCTACCATTAGTGCACATTACTAGAAGCAATTGCTTTTCCCTGAAGCCTCCAAAAAGCAGAAGAAATGATCAAACAGCTTGTAAATTGACCCATTATTTTTCTTCAGTGTTATTGCCAAAAGCATTTATAAAAATACAACCACTTTCATTGCTATTAAATAGAACATTAAACAAATCATATTTAACATTAAAGCAAACATGAGAAAATTCAAGCAGTGTTTGTATTTCAACTTGAAGAGTGAAAAAAAGGTCTTTTATTTGCTTACCTCTTCAAATTTTAGTGCAATCATAGAAAAAGCTTTAAAAATTGCATCTGTTGGGCCTGTTATTGTCACGATTCTCTCTGGACAGGAGCCTTCTGAAATATTGATTCGAGCACCACTCTGTCAAAAAGAACAAATATTTTTCAAAATTATACTTCCCAGGGAGCAAACTAAGTAGGATTAGGGATATAGTTTTGGAAGGAATATTTGGAGGCATCTAATTCCTTCCCCTACAACTGCTGCCCCATCTTATAATTCCAGCATAAACTGATCACACTTGAAAAATTCATCTGACTGCGGGAAGCCAGATTCTATCTGGGTAAATACTTGCACAGCCTTCACTGCAGTATGCAGATAGCGCCTCTATCACCCAAAGTCACAAATAATTGCACAATCAACTCTTTTCCCTTCCTTCTTGCAGGGTTAACCTTAAGAAAGACCAGAGCTGCGGAATTTCAGACAAGGTTGTTGTCTGCAGGCAGCATCAACACCTCCCAGGAAAGATGCACCTCTCTGATTTGGAGACCCAAAGGCCGGGCTTGATCTGTCTAGCTGGGGCATTGCTTTGCGCTGTGGAGAAGGTTCCTTACAGACGTGTCTCTTGCGAAGGCAGTCAATTGCCAGGCACTGTACTTTAGAAGAGTAGTGGAAGGACAGGCAACAGTAACAGTGTTAGCTCCTTAAGGCAAGGAGCCTATCGGAAGGAGTTACAAAACTGGAAGTCTTGGAGACAAGCCAGGATGGCTCTCAGGTATACGTCACCCCCTTTATGCTGCTGTGGCATGCAAAGAAACCCCCAGTATATTTAAGAGTGTCTTGGTGTAGATAACAATGAAATCCAGTTCAGGTAAGACCCTACACTTTCCCTGAGGTTTCAGGCGTGGAACTGTGTTAATCAGCCTAACAAGTCATTGGAGCGTCAGCTCATCTACAGGCACTGACTTGCTCAAGGACCTGGGACTGCAGCAAACATGAGACCACCTGGGTTCATTTGGCCCTTTGCTTTCAGGGTCACCATGAATCTGAGCACTTATTCATGTGCATTCTGCTGCTTAACAGCAAGATTCCCAAGATAGGACAGCAACCAACCACAAGAAAAAAACCCCAACACTGACAGAAAAATCTTGCTGCCACGGACTTCACTGGCAGACATACTCAGCATTCATAGATAAGAAAGGGCAGTGGGCACTTCTCCTGACAGGCCACCTGCATGGGACTTGCCCTCATCAAACACAGCACTGGATCAGGAAGAACACCAGGGCTATCATCAATATCCAGTTGCCACCACCCCATGTGAACCCGGGGCCGTGGGGCTCAGCCCAGCAGGGAGCATGCCACGTGTCACGATGGGCAATGGTGCCTGCCACAAGCAGGCCTGCCCGTCCCACGTCTGCCTTCGCCCAAAGCACAGCTCTTCCTTTGAAACTGGAGCCATGGGAGCTTGTCTGAAGGATCACTCCACTGTGGATCAGTGAAGCCAAAATTCACAGATGTTACTACTCCAGTAGATGACTGGTCTAAGCAGACCTATGGCAGTTATAAGGTCAAGTCGCAACCTCCATATTTGTGTAGGAAGTTAGCAACCACAGGGCATAGAACTGAGGTTTTTGTAATTTTCTTTAGGCCCGAAGCTGTCTGTGATATTTCTCCAGTTACAGGGCAAGATAGAGTTGCATTTCATTCCATAAAGATGGCATGTAACTTGCCACATCTGTTAGAAAAGCAAACGCATGGTTGCATTTTGCTTTTAAAGAAGTTCTGAAGAAGGTAGTCATTTAAAGGAGGACCGAGTTATCATCGTGTGGAGACAGTCTCTTTGTCCTGATACAAAGATGCATATAATTCCTTTATTTATCAAAACCCAACCAAACAAATAAAACCTTTTATGACCACGTGTACATGACAGTAGTTTTCCAGGAGTGGAAGAATAATATTTGACATTTATCTTGAAACACTAACCAGGGATCATAACTCTTCTTTAAGACGTTTAACTTGGAAGTCAGTAGCACTCTTCAATGATGGCTTCCCTTTTGTGCATGCAATTTATATCCAAAGATATCTGCCCATAATAATAATTAATAATTAAACTAAAATGTGTTTAATCAACTGTCAGGATTACCTAGTACATTGGAAGCATTTTTTTCTTGCTATTTTTTCTTAAGTCTTGGCATACTTCTGGGTGAAAACACGGGCGAAAGTTCTTATGAACACAAAAGGAACGCTGAACTCAGTTGGCCTGACAATGAACTCCCTATTGTGTATATTTAAAGACGGATCTCAGCAATTTTCTTTATGAGAAATACTTTGAGATTTCCCTGCCACAGACCTTCTATCAGTGTATAAAACAACAAAGCAGTGACACAGTGATGTACTACCAGAACCAAACTGACTTTTCTTGAGGCATCCTCTCTACACTTTGCACACCTAACGTTTTAAATGGTAGGATTTGTCTTTTTACTTATGCTTTTAGCACTTGCTTCAGAGAAGGAAAATTACATGGATGTGTTGCCCTGCAGGAGAAGTGTGGGTCTGTAACCTCCATCTGGGCACAATCCTTTGAAAACAGTGTAGCTTCCCCTGTGGCAGGGAAAGAAGCCTGCGGACACTGGGGAGACCTGGGACTTATGCAGTGCCCTGTTTTAGTTGGCCATTTTGTGTTTACAACCTTTTCAAAAGCTGTGAATGGTGGGTGAGCAGGTCTACCCTATCTACAACGTACAGCTGCAAAATGACAAAAAGTTAATGCTTTGCCAAGACATGGTAGAGGGATACTTTGGTTTATGCAAGTCTGGCTCCAGCTCTGCTGAAGCTTATGTCTACCTTCAAACTTTATGCAGCATCATTCTAGTGCTGGGTTTCGGGTTTTGGAAACTCTCTACTAGGAGGCCAAGCCATGAGCAGGACCCGTGTTGGTGTGCTAAAGAAAGACACAGAGGTTTTGATGCACAGAAACATGCTGGCTAAGCTGCTCCTGAGATAAGAGAGCAGCAGGCACATCGCTATGGGAATTAAAGACTCAGACTGATGCGGTGATAAGGAGATAACATTAACAACAATGTTTAATTGAGACACCACCACTTTCAAGGAATGGTGATGTTAAACTAAGTGACCACCTGATGGCAGTGTCGGTCTGCACACGCTGAGTCTCCCTGTTCTCTGAGGTGGAAAGAGAGGCAAGTAAAGACATCAAGGCTTGTCTTACCTCCTCCCTCATCTTCTTAACCGTCTCCCCTTTCTGTTAAAGAAGCAGAAAAAAAGTTAGCCTGGACTGATGAAGTGAACCGATATGCAGTATTTTGACATGAAAATAAAGAAAGTAATTTTCTGACCTTTCCGATAATGCTTCCGACCTCCTGAAACAGAAAAAGAAGACACTGTGAATGATTAGATTCGCTGTAGAAGAGCATTTGTTCTGCTCCTAAGCTATTTCACTATCACTTATTTCAAACCTGCAATGTGAAGCATAGCCCCCTTCCACTGTGGCTGTGTACAAATATACCATGTCAGACACAAAGGGGCGAACTAGAAATGTGGCTTAACAGCTTACTGATTGTGCAAGAAAACTACCTTTAATGGAAACTGATCTTGTGGTTACAGATCAATCTTGCTACCATAAACACAGATAAACCCCTATCGGGGAATGAAAAGTTCAAAAATAATAGAATTGCACAACCTGCTAGAGAAAATGGCATACAATACAAGCATCAAAACAAAATGCTGATGTCTCCGAGGACACGCATTTACCCTCTTTACACCATGTAATAGCTAGAGTTGAACTTCCACGCTACCCAGTGTTATTGTGTTAACACCTGGTGGTCTGTCTTAATCTTCCTATTAAGCACTTACAGAACAGTAATTGCTAATCACTTTCTAGGTATTTGGGAATTGCTTCTGGGCTCCCATGATCTTCCATGAAGGGACAGAGAATACTGAGAAATGTGACTGTGAACATACAATAGGGGAACGATTTGGCAGTTCTGGCAACAAACCAAGGGTTAAAAGCTTTGTGAATAAAACCAACAGGTGGCAAAAATGAAGCTAATAACTCTAAAATTCATAATCTGGACATGTTACACAAATCACACACAAGTGTGACATCGGATTGGAAATCATCTGATGGAGAGGAGACCAGCTAAAGGAAAACAAATTTCTCTCCTGTACTCAAGACTGCAGAATCTACTTCAACAGCTGAAGACTGTCTCACATGGCTGATCTGTCCCAGACACATGATATACAGTCCACCCCTCCCCATCCTATATACTTAAGTCTGACCCATCCTGAAACACAGTCCAAAGAGTAAGATTTAAGAAATTGTCCTCCATTGCTCTGTTCAATGACGGAATCATGATAAAGTGCTACTAACTTCAGTCCACAGCAGTGAACTACCTGTAGTGACCTTGAGAGAGCTGTTTCTCACCAGAAGGTTATTTATAAGCTCATAATACAAAGCTGCTTGTGCTTGCAGTTCCTCACATCATGCTCAGAAGATGTAAACAGTTTTCAGCAAGAAGGAGACCTATCTCAGTGAAGAATTTTGGCATATAGTTACTTTGTGCTCTCTGCAAGCCTTCACGTAACACCAAACTGGGAACAACACTGCTGGACAAGGCTGGGAAATGAGCTGAGAGAAACCTCAGGGAGTAGAACAAAGCCAAATGAAAAGTCCCACGTCTGTGATGGAACAAGCCCATGCAGCAGGACAAAGTGGGCAAAACCTGCTACATGCAAATTTGCTTTGCAGAAAAAGTCCCGAGGTCCCAGTGAGCAACTCCAGCATGAGTACATGAGTGCACCAGCAGTGTGTCCCTGATCAAACAAATGCTCTGGGCTGCACTGGCAAAACTGTAGCCAGCAGTCTAGGAAAATGATTCTTGCCTTCTCCTTGTGTTTGTGGGACCGTGCCCGGAGGACTGTGTCGTGTTTTGGGCTCCTAGTATAAGACAGACAAGGACACACTGAAGCGAATCCAACACAGGGCCACCAAGATGGTCAGGGGACTGGAGCACAAGATACACAAGAGGCTGAGAAAACTCTCTGTGTTTGTTCTTAGGAAGAGAACTCGGAGGGTTCTTATCAGGGTGTACAATAAAGAAAGCGAGCTGCAACATTAAGTTCCTACTCAATATGAGTAAACAAAATTTACCATGGGGATGGTTGCACATTGGAATAAGGCACTCAGAAAATGGAATCTACCGTTCTTGAAGGTGTCCAAATCTAGCATGGGCAAGGACCTGAGCACCCTGCTCCAGTAGAATCTACTTGACTCAGGAGGTCAGCCTGGAGACTTTTAGGGGTCCCTTCCAACCTCCATGAGTCTGTGGTTCTTCAAGCATGACCATATACCCACTGAAATCAATGCCTAACTACCCACGAAGTTTCTCAACCCATTGAGGCGTCTTCTCAGGTTTAATTTCAAACTTTACTTTTTCTGTTTCCAATTTTTCTTTTTTTATTTCCATTCCTACTTCTCTTCCAAGATGGGATTCTACCCTCTTGTACATCCTGACCAGAGAACAGATATTGTCCAGACAGGCATTGCAAATCTTCCAGAGGTACCTGTTTTGCAAACCCATCTATAGTTCTGCTGGCTGATGTACGGCAGACCTTTACCCATCACACAGCTGTGCCACTGTTCTTGATTAAACTTCCTGTGTCCATCTGGGATTGAGAGACATCTGCACATACAATGCAAAGAAGCAGCTCTGTGAGAAGAGGAATGAATGAAGTGGTCTCACTGCAGTTTGTGTCTTGTGACCGAATTATCCCGTGCCTCTTAAACTGTGGGTTTAAGTCACACGCCTTTTGCCATGGCTGAGACAGCTGTAGCAGTATGCTGTATAAGTTCTCTGATGCAGCGCAGCTTTTTTCATATAATCATGGAATGCTTTGGGTTGGAAAGGACCTTTAAAGCCATCTAGTCTAACCCCTCTGTAGTGAGCAGGGACATCTTTAACTAGATCAGATTGCCCAGAGCCCTATCCAACCTGACCTTGAAAGTTTACAGGGATGGGGCATCTACCACCCCTTTGAGCAACCTGTTCCAGTGTTCCACCACCCTCACTGTAAAAAATGTCTCACTTCCACCAAGTCTGCTTTAAAACCATCACCCCTCATCCTATTGTGATAGGCCTTGCTAAAAAGATTGTCCACATCTTTCCACTGAAGTCTGTGTGAGTTTTGCTATTGATTTCAATGGGCACGGGAATTCTACCTGACTGATCAGCACCTTGTTATTACAAAAGAGTTCAAGCTGCCAAGAACTGAGTGAATAAACAGTGTGAATCCCACTGAGGAAAAATATTTCAATGAGACTGGCAACCAGTTCCTTGAAGCATGCTAGCAAATGTTACTGTAATGTTATGGAGTACTTCAAAGCTGCCCCTCCTCAGTGGGTGAATTTAAACCTTTCCCATAAGGAGACACTTTAAAAACATCTGAGCAAATTCCACCTCTCCCCATGCACTGGGAGCTGGGACTCTGCTTGGAAATGTGAGGGAAGAGCACGGGCGAGAGAGGAACATTAACTTCACATGGATATTCCTAGTTTTTCCAGAATTTTTGATCCATACAAATTACTAAAAAAAAAAAAATCAGAATGGTTCTAAATGGGTCACTTCAGGCTTTATTTTTGGTCCTTTGATATTTCTAGGTGCTCCCGTAAGTACTGGTGACAACAGATCATGTCTTCAGTTATGATGAGAAATCTACTTCAGCTGTAGATTAAACCAGACTTCACATCTCATTCGCCAAACTACCAATGCTACTTCATCAAACTTTTAAAGTTTCTATATGTAGTCCAATATTTGTTTCACACAGATTCTTATATCACCCTAAATGATGTTTACTGCTTAAAGAGACACCTAACATCATTTTTATGACACCCAAGTTTTATCAACATTTCTAGCCAAGGTTACTTTGAGGACATTATCTTCTTCAGGAAGTGTTTCTAAATCTGCTACACACCAAACTGTGACGTAATTAACCACATAACACTGAGGGCATGGGATGTCTGTCACCTACAGCAGCTCTTTAGAAGCTGGGAGTCTAGTGTAAGCCAGGCACAGAGACTCTGCAATCCGCGGAGAGAGATAATGGAGGATGTTTAGTTCTTAACAGAGGAGGGAAGAAGAGTACTCCTGCGGGTTCCACCTTTCTCCATCCACAGCAGAAGCAGCCTAGACTGATACTAATATACTTCAAGTTTGGTGAGAAGATCCTACAGCTGATGTCAGACTGAACCTGAGTGCAGGTCAGACAGGAGTTTGATTTAGCTGTCCTAGCAAATAATTGCCTATGAGAATATACGAATAGCTCATGAACTATTTGCTGTCTTCCAGTGCCCAGAAATATAAGCTAAAGGTAAGTACAGTCCATTTCAGATTGATTTATTGACTAGTCATCTATGCATAAACACAGTGGAAAAATAAGTTATATGATAACTATTAGTGGGTTTCACATAATCACATTTCAACAGCTGATCGAAGAGTGGTGGAGAAAAAAACCCAGAAGTTGTAAACAGGGGAAATAAAGCTCAGAGGAAGAAAGACAGGTCCAAGGCAACCTGGCAGTCTGATGGCAGAGCTAAAATACTACCCAAATTCCTCAGCCTCAACACATAAACACCCACCTGTCAGAAGCAGGTATGTCATAGCCACCACGCGGGATGAATGGGATGCCCCTGAAAAGCTGCAAGTGTGCGTATGCCTACATCCACTGATACATATGCATACACACCCATACAGCTATATATTTGTCTGTGAAGTCAATATATACATACTGGCACTAAACAGATAGATATCAACTTTCCTTCAAGAAATGACAGCAATTTGGGGGGTGTATCCTGAGATTCACCAAAGAAGCCTGAGTTTCAGATTATGCTGAGTACCCAGCCCAAGCAATGCCTTCTGAAGTGCTTATTCCAGGTGAGAGTATCTCAAACAGGACAGTCTCACACTTCAGTTCCAACAGTGTCACTTTGGAAAACCCCAGGAAAATTTGAAATGTACATGCTGATCTCAGATAGCCTGAAAATAATTCTCAAGCCTGGGGGGATTGAGTTGATTTATGACTACGATTTTCTTTAGTATGCCATTTCTAATGAGATAAAATAATAATAGATAAAAGGACAAACCATTCTGTGGTTCAATGACAAGAGGTGAACCTCACCAACAAACACTGGAAGTCTGCTCAGGATCAATGAAGTATATTGCCAGCCAACCACCCAGGTCATTGCAGATAACTTGAGGAAAAGCAGTGGTAAAAAAGGGATGTTTTCTTCCATGGTGAAATGCAGCATATAGTAGTATCGGCACATTCACATAAACAGGATGAGTTTTGCTCTTAATGAGTACTTAGGGAGTGGTGGACTCATCAAAGAGCAGGAAGTTCTACAGTTTTTGCATCATCTGTGGTGAGGGCAAGGCAGTAGAACAAAAGGCGGTAGCAGAGATGTGGATGAGCCAAGACTTTTGCAGGGCTCTTGATGATGCAAATGACTAAACAAAGACATAAAACAGGCTGTAGGAGAAAGCTCTTTCCTAATCAATGTGTGCCTTTTAATAACAACAGAAAGTAATTAGTCATGTTAAGAAAACAAGAGTCTTAACTAATGGTAACAAAGCTTTGTTTAAACATTAACATTTGATCTGTAAACACAATGAATGAAATTCCATCATTTTTTAAAGTGTGAGGATAGTTTAATAACTGGTGTCCTAGGAAATCAAAACAAAACAGGTGGCTATTCCAGGACCATAGAAAAGCACAGGCCTGGCTCTATTATGCAGCTTCTATTACAAGCGCTATGAGGTGAACAGAACACTAGCCACACAGGACCCCTGAGACAAAGCCATGTCTACAAGGAAAACATGTTTAAGAAATAATATTAGAATATATACTTTCACCCCAAAGCATTTGACAAAGCACAGGCCACATCCTAAAGCCTGCAATTCATTCAGGGAATGCTTTGATTGCATGAGCTTACCTACTTTCTATGAGGAAAGATAAGGTAGAACCAGTAGGACTTCACAAACAAAAAAGCCTGCTAGGAAAGCACTAAAAGGAAAGAAATACAGCTTTCCATAGCAGAAAAGCACATCTATTACGAGACAAGGAGGGATCCTGGTAACAGCAAACAACATCTGCGCTCGTTAAATTTTCTAGATGAGCACCAGTTGTTTTTCTCCCAGCCATAAAGAGGCATAACACAACCCAACTCTCCCTCTTTGTCCTGTTCTGATGGTAGACTTGCCAGTATTTGTATAAACTCATGAACATGCTTGCATGGCAGACCCCAGTAACATGTTCCATGAAGATGTTCTGAACAACACGTTTGCATGGAGCATGTGGGGTATCAGCATTTTTCAAAGACTAAAAGAAAAGTCAGTTTTGGAAGACATGATGTGACTACCTCAGGGAACAAACAGCTGCCTCAGATAAACTGAGAGTCTGATTTGCGATCTGGGATTATGTAGGATTAGCCTCACTGACATAGGAGATCTCATCTCATCATCCTAGGTGTTGCTTTAGTAGTCACTGCCTGATGCTAACTACCCTAATTTAGTAAGGCACTGCAGTCCAAGCCCTTAGTGTGTCAGATCTCATGCTGACAAATGAGGTAATGTATGAGGAGACCTCCAAATTATTGTCTTTCTGATGGAGATCAGTGTTATGAATCCTCCACAGGTCCATCTACCAAATTTTTGGGCAGCCGTGTCAATGGGCACTTCTCATTCACTTTTTGGTAGTAGATGGATAACTAATTTACATCGAATTTCATACCACACCTCCAAGCCTTCCTCCCCAAAAAAACAAACCCAAACCCATTTCTGTTCCTTTGCTTGTCCATCTGCCTGTGATGCTGAAGCAGCAGCACTGAGTAGGGTGTATGCCTTCTGCAGTCTCTGTTCATTACAGCTGTGGATGGATGAGGAGACTCTGTTTGACAGAAGTGGGAAAATTTGTATATGGAGATGGTTTTTGGGGGACATACAGTGCCCAGGGGTCCAGGAGAAAAAAACCTCTTCCCTTTCTGTTAATTTTTTAGGCTGGTGAGAACCACTCAGCTCTTACTACAAACGTGCTAAGAGGATATCCATCTTGTGTTGTGTATCTGCACGCAGAATTTTGTTCCATGACTAGAGCTCTTAAGTACTCCAGTAATGCAAACAACAAAACAAGAACTATAATAGCAATAGACAGGACAGTCAATCCTCATAATACCCTGACAGCGTTCGTGGAAACCAGAAAGAACAGAACAGACGTTGGCTTGGTTGGCATTTTACATCTTGGATTAAATTACTGACAAGGTGATTCTTAAAGCTACTTTGTTGTCTTCTATTACTAAGTAAAAAATAAAAGAAAACAATGCGGAAGGAGAAGGGCATTACCTTCAAGAGAGGAAAAAATCATTTCTGTGCTTGCTTTACAGTCTTTCAGAGGACAATTAAGCAGGCACAAAAAAGTGTCCGCTAAAAAGAAATCCCTGATGCTAAAACTGTATTACCTATACAATGAAAACAGCAATTTTCTCCATTATATTATTCTGACTATATCTGAGCTGTTAAGTGTGAGCAATCACCTTAATAATTCTAAATTTTCTTTTTTTTCTTGTAAAAAATTCCAAAGACGTATAATCACAAAACAATCACCAACATGTCTGAAAGTCACTACTGAAGCTGGACGTAAATCCACTATAACCAGTTTTTCCAGTACCAGTAGGTGCCCACGGAGCATGCTGAAACAACTGGGAGATAAGAGTTCCTCAAAGCCTCTAAAAGTATGCTGTAAGTATTGCAAGTTTAGCGCCTAAAAATCAAGGCGCTCACAGGGTTTTTTCCAAACCTGAGCATTTGACTGCAGGTACATTGTTCCAATTCACTACTGCTGAACTATGAGAAACATTATCACTGAGCAAATGGTATCACAAAAAAAAAAAAAAGCTCCACCCAGTCGTCTTATCTTTTCTTCATCAATGCAGGTTATACATCCTACATAGTACGTGTGCTGCTCTTCCCAAGACAAGCTTAAAATTAGCTAGAAGACTTCCAGAACCTCAGAAAAATCTCGGTATTGGGAATTTCTCTTGGGATTTCCTTGTTAGCATTTATTTTCAAAAATATATTTTAGCCCATTATTTCTGGCCACAAGCACTTGTATCACTTAAAACAATGACACTCCATTACACTTGTATTTTTCCTCTCCAGGTATTTATGAGAATGTCTGAAGAAAGTTAGACAAAGTCTCCTCAGCCTCCTAAAATTTTGTTATTTTTCTGCAAATTTCCCCTCTGTTCAGTTTCTGTCATCACTCACACACGTGGCACCTGCAGAACCACAGGTGTGATTTTGCTAGAAGAACTGTAAGCCATTACCCCACGATGCACCAATGCTATACATCCAAAAATTGCATATGCTTTTGCTGCAATAGCTTTCCTCTCCAATTCAGCATATCTCACATGTGCCACTCTCTAGACACTGCCACATCTGATGCCTTTCAGCCTTCTTTGTTTTCCAGATTTCCTTCTTTCACTGGACGCGTATCTTCTAAATTACCTTCTCCAGTTAATTGCCTCAACGCTACAATTTACATCTCTCAAGTATCTGGCAAGTCCTACCTCCCTGCCAGTTTCCCCTTCCCTCCTTCATTCTACCTGTAAATTATTCACTTGTTCTTCCCAACGATCTTACTGTATTAAGCTTTATATTTTTGAACTCCTTCCCTTTTCTGAAAAAGATCCCTCAGAGTCAATATATTAATATATTCTACTTTGGTTTCTTATAGACTTCGTTGCACATAATATGGTTTCATCAACGCACATCTTCAAGAAGTGCCTTTGGAAATGATGCATTTTTTCTTCTGCATGTTTCTACTGGATGGAGGAAGCAAAGACTCCCCTGTCACCACTATGAGATGGAGACTGAAGTGGATTTGTGATCCTGCTGCCTTTTCCATGCTGGCACATTTGAACATTTTCTCCTGTTCCACCTCATGGACCCGACTTCTAAATCTCCATTAAGATGCCTTCCTGAAATGTAACATATTTCTACTGGCACAGTCTCGTTACCATCCACATCTAAAATTAACCTTTAATGGTGACT
Organism: Buceros rhinoceros silvestris; assembly: GCF_000710305.1. NCBI lineage: Eukaryota > Metazoa > Chordata > Aves > Bucerotiformes > Bucerotidae > Buceros > Buceros rhinoceros. The sequence goes on along the minus strand of NW_010388793.1, from coordinate 88,531 downwards.
CTCTAAGATCTTAACCAGCCTGTTAACACTGGCTACGTACAAAGCCAAACCAGCCCAATACTGTGTAATCATCATCCAGCATAGTCAAAGTAGGTGCTTTTTCAAGAGTTATTTCTTTCTGGGCACGAACTGACCAAAACTAGAACAAGAGCACTGCAGATGTCAAACACTAAGGTATGTCGGCAGATATCTGTGGGCAAAGCTACAGTTTTCCACAATCTTCCAACCTCGTTACCTGTGGTGGTAAAGTAAAAAAAAAAAAAACCAAACCCAAAAACTAGCCACAAGTCACGGGAATAAAAAATTCAGCAAAAGGTGAGCAAGGAATGATAAGTGAGAAACTGAGCTCCACCAAAGACCCTATAAACCAAAAGAAGTTTGATTCCGACAAAAATTTAAAAAGGAAGAAGAAGTGAAAGGCACATTTCTTTTTGAGCTCTGCCTCTCCTTACAGAGGGTTCTGATAGCCGGTGACTCTTCGCCCATGAATGCACACACACTCAATTTGTGTTCCTTAAGCCCTTCAAAATGTTGATCTGATCTGGGTAAATGCTGCTACTTTCGCCTTTGCTGGAAGCAGAAATCTTGTAATCTTAAAAATATTCTAATCCTACCCAGAAATTATACTTTTAAAGTAGACAAAGGTAACAAAATGTCCACACCCATTCACGTCTCTGCCCTACACAGTAATTCTACCTATTTTACTTCAAGAAACAGCAGAAATTAGATGGAAAATACAGAAGTAGGGCAATGTAAACAGCCCCAGCCCATATTCCCTGGGTTTCTCCATGGAAATGTATGAAACAGCTTTATTCCTTAATGTGGGGCTTCTTTCTCATTATTAAAAGATGAAAATGCATCTCTGCATTATTTAGTATACTCTATATATACAACTCCTGCACATGCTTCAAAATGCTCTTCTGTTCCTGCCCCCTCCAGAGCAGCATTCAGGTAACTCATTCCAAAAGGTCTCAAGCAGCAGAGGCTGCAGTGCCATGGCAGCATTATGGGATGTACTCCTTTTTGTCTAACTTGTCCTTAAAAAAATCCAGTGACGGATGGTGTGGCATGCCCAGGCATCCTTCTTCTCTCCTCATACATCCATGTAACAAGGTTTTCCTAATTTTGCTTTTAAAGACAGTTTGTGGAAGTGAAGAACATCTGAGCAGTGCCCTTGTAGCATACTCTCTAATACATTCCCTCTAATTCACAGAATCACAGAATTGCTTTGGTTGGAAGAGACCTTTAAGATCATCAGGTCCAACCATTAACCCAGCACTGCCAGGTGAATAATTTTTTCCTAATATTCACCCTAAACCTTCCCTAGTGCAACTTGAGGCAATTTCCTCTCATCCTATTGCTTGTTACTTGGGAGAAGAGACTAACCCCCACCTTGTTACAACCTCCTTTCACGTGCAAGAAAGCATGACAAAAGTTTTGTGTTGCTCCTGGTTTCTCTTCAGGGCTGTCCCACTGGCATAAGTATCCAAAAAAGGGCAATGAAGCTGGTGAAGGGTATACAGAACAAGTCCTATGAGGAGCAGCTGAGGGAACTGGAGAAGATGAGGCTGAGGGGATGCCTTATCACTTTCTATAACTACCAGAAAGGAGGTTGTAGCGAGGTGGGATCAGTCTGTTCTCACAAGTAACAAGTGACAGGACAAGAAGAATTGTCCTCAAGTTGCACCAGGCTGGGTTTAGATTGCATATTAAGAGAAATTTCTTCACTGAAAGGGCCGTCAAGCACTGGAACAGGCTGCCCAGGGAAGCGGTGATGTCACCATCCCTGAAGGTATTTAAATGACCTGTGGATGTGGTGCTTAGTGACGTGGTTTAGTGGTGACTTGGCAGTGCTAACAGTTGGACTTGATGATCTTAAAGGTCTTTTCCAAAATAAACAACTCCATGATTCTACAATACCTTTTTTAGTGAAGTAATACGACACAAGATGAAAATTAGGCCTTTCATCTCACATCATCACACGCTCTCTGAAGTCCTGGCTCAGGAGGACACCTTTCATATCAGGCCCTGGAAACATTTACCTGGAGGTTAACCTTTTATACTCACAGCAGTTAACCTTTTCCTGGGCCTGCACAAGCCTTTTTTGCTGCTTCCACAGATAAAGAAATTGCTGCCCTCCCTTAACATCACATTTTCCTCCCTGAGGAAATCAAGACTGTGCCTTGCCTCACTGCCAGCCAGCTGCTCCCAAATCTTGCTATAGAGCAGAAGAGCGGCTGAGTTGGTCCTCCTCTTTGTTAGGAGACTGCAGGAAGCTCAGCTGGATCTACAGCTACTGCTTTCCCCAAAGCAAGAGAAAGCAATGAGAGGTGTCCTACCCATGAGGAGGCACTGGTCCTGGCTTCTGCTGGAGCTCAGGACTGTTCCCATCTGTTTTCCTCTCCCCAGACACTAATGTTGCCTTTGATTTTTGCTACTTGTTTTGTTTGTTGTTGTTAAAGACGCTTTTTTATTCCCTATGCTCTTGCAGAGGTCTGTCCATTCGCACAAATCCTAATTTTTCTGTCTGCAGGTACAGAATTCAACTTAATTGCCTAATTAAGCTATCCATCCTTGACTTAAAGCCCCTACACAAATCACATGAAAAGTATAGGCTAAAAATTTCCTAAGTCTGCAGGATTTACAGCTGAGATAACTAAGCGTACTAGCACAAGTTACGGACTTTCAATCACAATGAATGCAAATATCAGACAGCATATAGACCAAAAAGTTACACTGGCAATAAAAGTTTAGAGACAGAGTTAAGATTAGTGGGGATAGACCCTCACATTTCCATGAAACACGCTAATAAATAAGTAACTTTAAAATTGTCTTACTTTAAAATTATCTAACTGAATCTAGTTTGCTACTGTTACTTCCAAGAACAACCTTTTAATTCTCCTCTTTGAAGTTATGACCAGTTATTTACAGCCAAAGCTCTGCTTGAGATAATTGTTTTGTCTAGAAATACTAATTAGAGATTAGCAATTTCCACTGATGTCATTACCACAACAAATCTTAAGAAAGAGCCCAGAAACAGGTTTCTTCTTTTTCAGAGGCACATACAGCTTTCAGAGTGACTTTCTCACACTGAATTCATATTGACTCAGACATCCTTCATGCTTCTATATTATAATTTCTAAATCACAGAAATGACATCAAAGAAACTATAAGGGTCAGACTTTTTTCACCAAAATAAATTCTGATTTCATGCACTCCTTGCAATACTTAGACACAATAGGATACATGATTACAGCACAGTAAAGTTCGCAATATATCCACTGTGCCTTGTTAACTGAGGATGCATGGTATATTCCCACTTAAATTTCGAACTTCATAGCTTTTATGGGTTTTATTTAGACCCCTGGGGCCATATATGCATTGAAGATTGGACACGTAACATCTGTTACTGTTAAAAGTGGTTGCGCACACAACCATTGATGTTTAACATGGAAAATTAGCTTTTTATAATTTAATTTCTGATTGGAAAAAAAAAATGTTTCAAAAAACCCCGAGTCCACAGTTTAACTAAAATGTCCTGAAAATGACAGATCCTTGATTTTTGCTTTAAAGGCATGATTTGGAAAGCAGAGCTGTCTGACAGCGGTTTAGAAAAAGCACACCTAAACACATGGGAATTTGACCGAAACTAGTAGGGCTACTTAAACCCACCAGGACAAGGTCAGGCATACATACAGATTTTAGGTGGGTTTAGTAAGAGAAACTGTTATTAAATTTGTTTGATAGATCCCTATTTAAAATGCAGATTTTTACATACCTGATGCCTGCCTGAAGCTGAGTATTTCAGGGAAAAAAAGTCAAACGAGATGGTTAGATCATTTCTGAGAAAATGTGGAATTAGATCTGACATAACCTATTTCTCAGCTTTTTAATTTGCAAACTTAACCTGTACCCCCTCATACTTCTTTGCAGCTGCCAAAGTAAAATACAGAGGGAGATACCTTAGTCTCCTGTTTGTGCTGTGGCTGTATCATATGTGTGTTCATGCCACAGGTTGAAAGCATGCACTCTTTTAAAATGTACATGTATTTTTAGTTATTAAATTAATTACTAGGAGTAAAAACACTTTTTAGATTTACAAACACAAATTTGATCTCCAGAATGATTTACCGTTCCTTGTTAAGAAAGAGCCAACTCCATCTCCTTTATACAACATTCATTCATTAAGCCTTAAAATTCCTGGTGTTGCCTGATGCAAACACAAACAAACCGATGAAATGTGTTTTTTAATTAAAAGCCCATTTTGTGATCTGGCAATGTGAAATACAGGGCTATCAGACTGTTAACCTGGTGATACTGAATTTGCACTGTGTCTATGGCACAGTTTTCACACTTAGCTGCATGCTTAAGTGCTGTGCTGGACAGAAACAAAAGGATAGTCAACATTCCAAGACAAACCCACAGGGGACCTTGTGTATATCAGGGGCTTCGCTCTAGTAAGATCTAACCTCAGACTAAGGAAGAACTACCCCATTGGCATTCAACAGAAATAGACAGTAATTCTGTGGCAATTATTTCACACAAGTCAGTGTTCTGGTGTCTTAAAAAACCCTGCAAAATCCAGAGAATTACGAGAAAGGTGAGCCATACGCAGGTCTGCCTTACGCAAGGGTCTGCCTAACCTGGCTAACTATCCATGAAGGAACTCTTTTTTTTCCCACCAGGTCTGCTCAAGACTGATGCATTACAGGCAGGGTTTGTTCCAGTGAAATCGGGCTGCAGTGCAAACTGAGGTGTGGTGCCTTGAAAGGCAGCGGGTGATTTTTCGGTCATGGCAATGGTGCTTTTGACTCAAGTCGGAGAAGAAGGAGCAGACCCTCTGCCAATGCCACTGTCAGGCTCTGATGGTAACTGCACACACTCACTCAGCACACAGGCAACTGCTGCGGCAACAGCAAATGCTTCACCTTGCCATGCATGAGAAGGCGTATGGTAAGCGTGACATTGAGACCTCCTTCAGACACTTTTGGGTCCTTTGTGTTCATCCTCGCCTTGTATCTTCAATTCTTGAAAGCAGCTTCGTTTTTCTTTTTTTTTTTTTTTATATTCACTTAATCAACCTACAAAGAGAGAGAGAGAAAGAAAAAGAAAAAGTACCATTGAGAGGCTGAAGCTACCCTGAACTGAGAATATCATGTTGAACAAACCAATTAACATTCCTCCCTTTGATTTTCTGGACTATAGTTTAGTGCTGAAAACTCTCCTTTGATTATTATCCCTCTCCAACCAACTCTAGCCCTTCACCAACTACAGGATAAACTCCTTTTTGAAACCTTAAAAACCCTCTTAACTTCCTGTATTTTGAAGCTGAAAGTACAGAGGGCAGTAGAGTGAAATACAGTGGTTTCTTCCGAACAGCTCTCTCCCCCTGCTAACCTTTGTGGTGTGATACGTAAACGTACATCTGCATTTTCATACGTGCCTGCTGCTATTTTCGTTTGTCTCCCTGTTACTCCCTCTTTCTCTATTTTCTGTTTCAGAGGAGATATTTCTGTTTTCTCTTCAGCTAGACAGAAATTAATTCCAAGCCTAAAGACTGATCCCTGCCAGCAACAGCGGATGACACATTATCAAAGACATCTGGGCAACTAAGAGCCACTTGCTGTTGTAAATCTGGGCACTGTCTGTCTTTGTTTTCGTCTACCAGGCCCAGAGTCCCTCCAAGGCCAAAGCTGAGCTTCAACCCTACGTAGAAGGAGATTTTTCTTAATTCTTAATGACAAATTGCAGATTTTCAGTCATTTACGAAGCCATAAATACTGTAAAATTCTAATGAAAGCTGCAAGTACTGGCTTTGAAGGGATAAACAAGATACATTATGAGTTTTTAAAAGCAAGGACATTTATCAGTACAAACAAAAATGGGGGCAGGAAGGAATATTACCAAGGGCAGGCGAAGGCTTAGAGACTCCTTATTTGTTTTGTTTTCAGGCCTAATGACAACCCTACTACCTTTGCATCTTGAAGCTTCCCAAAAGCCTGGTTAGCTTGGACACTGCCTGTTGAGCACCCCTAGGGACAACCATTCTGTGGCTCAGAGCATTCGGTGGTGTCTCACTGGGGTGGCAGGTTATCGTCCCCTTGCAAAGACTGCTCAGGCATGGGACAAAACTACGGGAGGGACCTATCAGATCATTCCCCTAAAAAGTCGGAGGTAGTATCATGCAAACTGTTTCATCAACTGATTAAGCTCCATCTTAAGAGCCTCTAAGCACAGACATACTAGATCAAAGTAAAGCCCATCTTAGTTGAGGATGTTATGTGTGAGAAAAGTCAGCAGTGATGCTTAAAGAGCACAAGAAACACGTATGGAATCATCCCTGACAGACTTGTGGAGCTGCCAGCAATCAGGGACTCAGGGGCTTCTGGGAGACTGCATCCAGACCAGCACTTTCAACAGTCATTGGCGGACTGCTCCTCCATGGATTTGTCTAATCCCTTCTTGAATCTGTATATCTGATCTTCAACATTGTGGTCTCTCAGATTAATTACTACTGTGGGGAAAAGCACACCATTTTATTTGGTTTAAATCTGCTGACTGTCATTTACCCTTGTTACACATTTTTCCCTCTGTATTATCTGGACCATGCCAGAAAGTTACTCCTCTGAGAGCTGATGCTTCTTGCTTCAGCCCGAGCCTGTGAGTGGCCAAGCTGCTCCTGATGTTTTTGACCATTGGGAAATGCACTGGAAGGTGCAGAGTTTTCCCTCAGGTCTCTGCAGGACTACTTAAGACCACAGAGGGCTTCTATACCTTCAGTGATCGCAAGAATAACAGGCAGACATGCTTGAGGAGAGGTGAAAAGAAAGAGGAAGAAAGAGGAAGAAAGAGCAACCTTCCTACAAGCAAATTCGTTAGTTGCTACCACGGAGCAGCTCCCACATACCTATTCCACTGCCAGGTCTGATTTTGCCTAATCCAGCATGGACTCAGTGTATTTCACGCCATATGGTCTACTACCCAGATCACAGCCACTGAAATAAATCCCATTTATTCCATATTTCTAGGCTTATTACATATCCCCTTTTCAGAAAATCTGAAAAGCAGAAAAAAAGTGAAGTGTCTGGGTGAGAAGGCAGAAAACAGAAGCAGCCTGGCCATGCCTCTGATGCAGCATGTTTGCAAGAGGGTGAGACGAATATGTCCCAAAGCAGCTGGAATGAAATGACAGAGAAAGGAATCGGGCTGTATTCTGCTTCTTTAAGGTTAGACCAGGACTCACAGTAGAATCTGCACACGGGTGACCACAACAGTCCCTTCTGAACAAGCACAGAGGGAGGAGCAGAGGAGGACATTTGTTCCCAGACCAAGGAAGGGAATGGTCCTGTAGTGCTCCCCTGCTCTTTGCTGCCTGCTCAGGGAAATGCTCTGGCTCTGACAGACCAAGCGTTTTCTGATCAGCACTGTCAAAAACAAACAAACAAAACCCCCCCAAAACCCCCCCAAACCCCCAACCCAAACAAACAGGAGCACTGTGATACACAAATAGCAGAATACCTCTCACAATGCTGGACTTTACAGGAGCAATACAGGCCATCTGAGATCTCTAGAAGCCCATGGTAGCTTAGGGCATGCTTGAAAGATTTCACATAACAGACGCGTTTCAAATACAAATGAGGTATTTAAGACCTCCTGTGGACCAGAATTTAGTGATGAAGGTACAGCTATGTTTCTAATGAAATGTATTCTCATGTGGGAGAAGTAATCCCAGAACCCCTGACTAGATACAGGTTTACAGTTGTCATGGCCTCTTACTGATGCAATGCTACAGCAGTATGTTCACTTCAGAAAAAACTTCGGAGGAAAGCCTTTTCCTGGACAACAAACAAAACCCCCACTCAAGCCCGATGTTTTTGAGATAAAACCTGAAAAAAGATCTGTATTTTTAGCTAATGCTTTTTGAGTTCTTCTTAAAAAAAGAGGTTAAAAATGAAATTGCACCACAGATATTGTTAAATATAACACTGTCATCTGATTTTTTTTTTTTTTTTTAAGGATTTTGTCTTTACCCCTTCTCCCAACAAGCTCAAACTCTAGCACCTGGTACTGAGAAGCAGAACAGATCTTGGCAGGGGGTGAGGGGGTGGGCTGAGAACATGTTTGCCTGCAAGGAGTTAGGCAGCTGTGTGAGATACCAAGGGAATGAATTCAAAAAGGCAACCTCACGTGACAGGAAAAACACATGAAACCTATACATATACCATGAACAGAAAACAGTTTTTACTCTGCAGGAGATTTGCAACTGCTCCACATTGTCCTGAGAGTCCAAGTATTCTGGTAAAATGTTTACCGCCTTATAAAATAAACCTAGAGGACTGTTAATTACCCAAGTATTTTAGTTATAAAGACAGATTAAATAAAAATGCATTGTTGTACTTCACTATTTTTAGCTAATTAAAGCAAGTTTTTCCACAGGCATCATCGCAAGCACGTCCTGGTCTAGATCTCTGTGTATATGGAGATGTCATATCACGGCACAAGGGAAAGAATGGTTTCCTCTACAAAGCCTCCTACCAGCCAGCAATACTTCCATCTATTTATAAACCAACTGCTGTAATATACGGACACATCATGAATATTTAATCAGTAAAACAATTTCCTTCTCCTTTGCAAAATCAGCCTTTTGAACAATTTACTATGTTCCTGGCTTATGTGTGCCTCTCTGTGAGCAAAGAGAAGGCTAAACCCATAAGGCTTTCCTTTGTCGTGCTCTGTGTGACAAGGTCCCATGGCTGTTCTGGGAGCTGGGGAAGCTGAGTCTCACACTATGAAAAAAATCTATGTGTCATGCTTTTCCTGATGCCAGAGGAAAGGCAGGGGACTCCACAGGTGAGCAGAGAGCATTGTGCAGGCAGATACAGTCAATGGCATGGCTGAATGTTAAGAGTGAGGGTTTATGCATTTTACCCTGTCTCCATCAGAGAGCTGGCAGCAAGAGGAGGACAGCTGGACAACATACTTCTTCTGACCTCTGGATCAGAACGCGCAAAATCCAAGATCCAGGGCTCTGCACCTCCAGGTAACAAACACCCAGCAAAAAAACACCATGCCCAGGAAACACAGGAAAGTAGACCACATCAGATAGTTCCCAGCAAAAAGGAGATCTTTGCCTCCTGTGGGGGTGAGCACGAACTTTTGAGGACATTTCCACTACTGTTTATCATGTAAAAAATCAAAATTCGGTTTTAGGTAGAAAAAGGCATCCAAATGTCTTAAAAAAACCCAATCTTTTGAAAACTCCAATAAAATGGACATGTAACCTTATGCAAATGCCTTTTATCTGTACATAGGTGTTTCTATACATTTGCAATGTACAGAATACATGGCATAAAATGGCATGTCTTGTTATGCTCAGTATTCATTTCATAAGGACCATCAACTTTCTAACATGACTTTTCAATAACAGTTGGTAGATTATGTGATTAAACTAACAGGCAGCTAATCCACACGTTATCAGACTACTACAAAGAACAACACAGTTCCTCAAGGATTTCACTGCATTACTAAAAGCTGCAGGATGAACTATACAGCAGAAAGGCAGTGTGCCACAACCCTAACACACGAACACATGTGGAGGTTAGGAATCCATGTGGCCGAGAGGGTGGCGTGAGATGGCTGCCTAAAGCCTGAGACACTGTAAGTTAACCTCGTAACCTCCTTTCTTCCTACCTCTCAAGTCTACTAATCCCCTCCCAAGAAAATAAGCAGATCATTGCAGAGAACATGGCTGCACAGTGCTGAAAGAAACATCTTAAATCTCTAAGGTGACC
>NW_010388793.1:42245-78694 GCF_000710305.1 Buceros rhinoceros silvestris | reverse complement strand
ACATCAGGCAACTGATCTCCAAGTTTAAAGCCACAATAAATCATTTGACATCCATCAATCTGCCAAGAAAGCTACTCATCTGGAAGATCCAGAGGAATGAGAAGGAAGAGGGAGAGAAAGAGTGTACGCACAGGGTGAAACGGGACAAAGCTGCACGCTCGCAGAGTGCTGTAAAGGAAAGAGATGCAGGGGTGAGAGAAAGAGAAAGGCATGGAGAGAGATGGAGCTTCAGATGGCTGATACAGAGAATAATATGAGAAGAATCAATGCAGAAGTAAGAACCACCTCAAAACATTCAAAGAGGAAATCTGCTCTGGTATGTGAAATCTTGATTGTATGGTTGTTAATCCCAACCCTGTCAGGAAAGATGGAACTGCTCAGAGCACCCAGCACAGCATTCCCCGTGCTTCAGCCTCAAAAGGGACTTGTGAACCTAATTACAGTGCTTCATCACCATCAACAGAGATGTAATTATGAAAAAAGGAAGGAAGAATCTACAGATGAAATTCAAAAGAACAAATTCCAGTTGTTCCACTGGAAGAAAAAAATTTTTAGAATGGCGGTACTTATAATGACATTGAGCAGAAGCCACGTCTACATTGAATCAGGACACTTAAAACTCAGTCATCTAGTCCTCATGTATCTGTAGGTTTGAAAAAAGAAAAACTTCAAGAAGGGAAACATAAAAACATCCAGTCTCTCACAGTAAACCTGTCATTTCCATAATATATAAAGCATCCCAAAGGAGGCGTAGCCAAGTAGATGATCACGCCATGGGGATGGGGGCTGAACAAGGAGACTAAGACATGAGCCCGAAGATGGACAAAGAGAATTATTGTGAGTTATGAAGAATTGGAAGTTGGACAGTAACACACTGACGTAATGAAGAAATAGTTCAGAATTTGGTTTGTATAGCAAAAACTTAAAAAAAGAAAAAGTGTTATTATAAAAAAAAAAGAAATAAAAAGAAAAAATAAAGAAGATAGTAAGAGTGAACAAAAAAAGAACAGAGAAAACTAAAACACAGGAAGCTCTGAAAAGGTGGTAGCTAAGTCCTCCTGATCAGAAGCCTCTGGGTGGAAGGAGACCTCCTGGGAATGGAAGAAACAAACTGCTCGGGATCATGATGAGAAGAAAGGACCTGTGCTTTCAGCAGAGCAGAGTTCTTCAGGGACAGATTTATGCTACTGACATGATTTTAGTCTTTCATTTAAACTGGAGGGAATATAGAAAGGAGAAGTTGACTAGAAGGAACATAAGAAAATTACTACAGGATAAGAACTGATGACATTGGCAATAGAAATCGACACATTCAGCCATATACGTAAAGTTTAAAATTAAAAATAGGCTGTCTGCCACAGAAAGGTTCATGCTATCGAATGAAGAAATAACCACTGTGTTTTCAAATTCATTGATTTAAGATTAGATTTAGATTTAAGCAGTCATTATCTATGGCTTTTCACTTGAAAGTAACTTCTCTGGATGTAAAAGGCCTAAAGAGTGTAATTATACAGAAAAACACTGGCAGAACTTAAAAAAACCCCACCACAACCCAAAGTGAAATCAAAAGCAAAACTAGTTCCAGTTTAATTAATTTTTTTCGAGGAATTTATTTTCAGAAATGGTGAAAAGTGATAATGATCAGCAGCTATTTATTGTCTCAGCTGAAGCAAAAGAAGACCGGACATTTGCTAAACATAGACTTCTTCAGATTCTGTGTCAACTGAAGGATGAAGACATCTGCAGTTACTAAACCATATCGTTGTGAGGTTACTAAGCGCAAAAAGCTCTCAGGAAGCCCACAATACTGTAACAGTAACAACAGCAGCTCTTCAAAGGATTTCTCCCCCAATAATAACCATTTGGAAAAGGAGAAATCACGCTTTCAAGCATTCCAGTTTTACACAGAAGCCTCACCAGGAGAATCTGATTAATGAACAATAGCTAAGGAATGGGATGCAGTATTAACCTTTCTAGGTTAGCAGTCCCATCTCCTAAATCACTAGAGAAGCCTGTAGACAAAGGAAGGAGATTATACATTTTATTCACATCCTCAATAATTTAAATCTCAAAATAGATTTAATGTTGATCTCTAAATTTTTAATGAAGTGAACAAGATCTACAGAACCTGGCTCCATTAAATCATCATATCATGGCCCATTTTAAGTAAGTTGATTGTTGGGGTGGATCCAAAAACCCAGAGATGAGAAAATTAGTTCTTTGTGTTAGCAGAACAAAATGTGTGTGACTGTGTGTGTGTGTGTGTGTGAGAGAGAGAGAGAGTGTGTGAGTGCATTGGTAAAATGGGTTTTCACTAAAAGGACAAGAAAAAGAATTGTTCAAGAACAAAATTTAAACAAACACTAGGGAGAACGAGGTTTCAGGAAATTCATAAATCACAAAGATTCTCAAAGACATCTAAGTAACATCTAACAGGAAAGTAAGCTGAATACAGGCCACTGAAAGAGCAGCAAGTGAGTATAAGATACACAAAACAAGTGTTTTACAAAAAAGTGGTAAAATATTAGCTCAAAAGTCAAAGGGGATTGAAGAGCATCACATTATTCCACCAGTTAACAGCTACCAACAAAAGACAGTTACACTTCTTAGCAAGACATGTGCTCCTTTCACTAATTATTGTAAAAATCTGAGCGCCTCTGATATACTAAGCTCTGTAGTTGCTTCAGATATCTGGAAGTAGCAGGTTTGTCAAAGATGTGAAACTGATAAGGAAAAAACAGACTGAAAAAATAGCAGAACAACTTTTAAAGGCAACAGCAAGCATAAAACTTGGCGGCCATGAGTGCCACCTTTCAAATGTAATTTTATGAAGTATGTGAAGTGGTACAAGCTTTTCCTGGAGGGACGTGTTTAATGCTATTTTCTCAGAGGAAGAACCTATCCTACCTACAGAAGAAGCTGTCTTTGTGTTCTCCCTAAAATGAGAAATGCCCTTATCCTATACGACTAACATCTCATTTGCTGAAGATCACTAGATGCCAAATAATCTTTGAAGAGAACAGCAAAAGATTTAAGACTTATTTTTTCTATTCCCAACTGATGGGTGTTTAGCTACCGAACTGGAAATGTACGAGCCCCCGTCTTTAAATAGATCACTTCTAATGCCGGTCAAAAAGCATTTGCTTCAGCCAATGGCACTGGTGGTTCCTGTTATGATTTATTAAAGGACATGAACAGCCACATATTCATTGACTCTTCTACTTGTAACATTTTTTGTAAAGCCTTTTGAGTAAACAATACAGCACCGTGAATATATTACAGGAAGAAAACTCACAGAAGCACAACAAAGACCATTGTCTCATTGTTTGCAAAACTATTTCCTAATATAAACATTTGATGATGAATTATTTATCTAATATAAATTAATATAAAAATATTATGCTGTGTGTGAATAGACAGCTACACACTTTGACAAAATATAGAAAGTTATCCATACAGAAAACATCACATGTCAAACAGGTAATAATGCTATCTAATGTCTGTAAATCAAGACTCAGGAAATCTAAAAAAACCTAATCTAAAAGTAATTTCCAAGCTATGGAAAACACAGTGATTCTTTTGCCAATGATATCTTCTATCTTTCTAAGCTTTTTTCCCCCCTTTCTGTAACTATTCCAGAAAGAATTACCTTAGCAGGAATGCAGTGAGCATTCTTTACAGTTCGCCATGAACTAAAAAAAAGCATGTCAATACCTTTGCACAGATCCATAGCCAACCAGCTCTTGCACGTATATGAAAAAGCCAGGCAGCTAAAAGCTCTTGCGAATAGAAGCTGCCACATTAGACTAATGAAACATAAACCCCTGCATAAATAAGAAACTTGTGGCAGCCCACCATAAATTATTCTGTATGAATATTCTCCAGGAGGATTCAACGAGTTCAGGGCAGACCAGAAGGTGCTTTCTTTTCTTTCTTAATGGTACATAGTGCAATTAACTGTAAGCTTTGTCAAGGACCTGGCAGTTTGCAAGATCAGCAAAGACAATATCCACAAATGGTAGACCAGCTACTTACCAAAGAATAATTTCTAAGCATAGCTTTGAGCAAAAAATCAGCTTTCCCTGCCGCTTTACCCTGTGGCTCCAAAATCGTCAGCATAAGAACTGTGTTTCTCAAGTCTTTGTTTTTATGTTGCTCAAGTTTTAAGTAAAAGTCTTGCTTTACTTGGTTATGTTCAGCTAAGAAACAGACACTCAACTAACCTGAATTAATCATACTGAATTGAATTAATCATTCCATATGGTCTGAGATGATAAACCTGATAAAGAAATGTACATATAAATCACAGTGAACACAGAGAAAAAATTGAACAGATCACCAACAGAGGCAGAGTGGTCTCACCAGCACAAAGATGCTTATACGAATGGCCTACCATATAAAACCAGATTTTAAGTAAGTCCACACCTGTTCCTGGAAAAACCCTAGATTCCGATGACTTAAGCATTGTGAATGTGTGCTATATTTGTTAAATTATCTGTGCCCTCTATGACAAATATATGACTTTGATATTTCATCAATTATTTCCATTTTAAAAGAATGTTGCAATTGTAAATATACCTTAATTTAATTCAAAACAAATAAAACAACTAAAAATTATTTGAGGCATACAAACTTTGCTTATTGACTTAAAAATAAATGCAATTGCACCAAATGAGAGAGTCAAGCCTGAATAGATGTTCTTTCTCCCAGTTTTTTAAAATCTCTGAGAGAACAGAGGAATCATTTAGGTGGCCTATTTCCAGATATTTAAAGTGAGCAAGATTTATATACATATATAAAAAGATCTATTTTAATATAGTAAGCATAGAATATGGTTAAATGCTGCAAAGTAAGCAAGGTACACTTTCTACATTACAGATGTGGACAAATGTTAAAAGATTGATGGGGCATAATCTAATAAGCAAACAGTAAGAATAGCATGATTTTTTAAATTACAATTTTATCCTTAGTAAAAACATCCTCACAGACCTAAGAAGAATCACAGTTTTCTTTGCCAGTACATACAAGAGTACAGACAGCTTCTTATTAATCAAAGGGAAAAATGCCCCAAACCAGTAGAATAGTTCAGGAAATACAGGAGCTCCTTCAATGGGAAACATTAACCAATCAAGTACGTTCCCATTAGGCACAGAATAAGCAGACATTTAAATATATTTGTATTTTTAGAATTCCATCAGTGTTGAAATGACATCTGCCTTATAATTTATATTTGTCCAACCTATTTGTAAATTAAATGTTCTGTAGACATATCCGGTTTGATAAACATGAGTCAGCCATTTCACTCAATCCAGTATAAAACATGGGTGTTGGTTAGAGAAAAGAGGCTAATGATAATAATACATTCCACCTTATTAAACAGAAGGATATTATATCTTGATATAATCGAATCTCTGACATAAACAAGCAAAAATATCACTTTTGTAATTACCTTAATTACGATATTTACAAGGCTGTCATTTGAAAATGCATTCAAACTCCCTAGATGATTAAAATAAATACTCATTAAAAAAAAAAAAGAAATTCATACAGCATCTAAGGGAGGGAAGAGGATGAGCTCCCATCTGTCTGTTGCAAGAGGACTGGTAGCAGCCTCTGGAACTTGAGTCACAGGCTTGCTTCTGGGACAACACACTCATGCTCGCCTGAGGCAAGGATGGATTGGGAATTGTCTGAGAAAGAGAAACTGATCCAAGAGGACCACAGCAGAAACAGCTGCAACCCTGGCTGAGCACTGTGAAAACTTCCATCGTTCATGGGGATAGAAGGGAAAATAAAAAGCAGCGTTGCAGTGTCCTGGCTGAGAGTTGCAATGTTCCAGGTCACTGGAATTGTTGCCTTCAAAAACCATGTTTACAAGATGAGTATTTAAGTTCTCAATCACTGGTGGTTAACCAAAACACAGAGTTTTACAAGAATTTCACTGTGAAACTCAGGACTATTTAGTCGGTTAAAAAAACCCCCAGTAAGCTCCCAGAGTTCATTTGAAACTAGATTTAATGAACAAACAAACAAAAACCCAACCAAACAAAAAAAAAATCCCCAACCAAAAACCCAGCAACCTACAATAAATGACTCTTCTACGGGCAGTCAATACTTAAAGAGCAAAACACATGCCAAGATTTAAGATATTTAAATCAATATTTTTGTCACTGATTTGTCACCAGGAGAATCTTTAAAACTCAAAAGCAAGTCTAATTGATGAAATATACCAAAGTAAAGAAAAATCAAATAGTTTATCTATTAATGACTTCAACGCACCAGCTGTAAAGTGGATCACTACATCTTGTTCTGAAAAATCAGTGCTAAGGCTACCCATGCACTACTTCTGTGCAACCTTTACAAAGAAAAGAGCTTATTTTTGCATAAACAACTCATCTGTTTCACAAAGTTACTCAACTGAAACGGTGATTCAAGAGGTATCTCTCCTTTTGTCTATCCTTATATGTATATATAAGCTCCCTGAGCAGTTTCAAAATTTTGAAGAGAAACAGGTATGTCCAACGTTTCAAGTTCACAAAAATTTCATGGAGCCACAGCCTAACTGGAGGCACAAGGTCATGGTTCCACCACAGGGAAAGCTCTGGTCTGAACCCAGTGGTGAACGACTCCCAGTCAGGCTGGCAGCAGCAGAGTCAGCAGAAGCACACTGGTAACTCAGCAGCTCACAGCCAGACTCACCAGGTGCTTGCTCTCTCACTGAGCATCACGAGAGAACAAAGCAAGGGGAGGGGCCTCTGGAGGTGAATTAAAAGCCTCCATGTTTGCAGGAACTCCCTACAAAAGGTGCTTTAAGCAGACATAGGATACATTCCAATTTTTTTCCCCAGCTGCTCCAGTAGATTTGTTGCAAAAAGACCCCAGTGGCTTTAACAGAGTTTCATTGATGGAATTGGATATGGAGTTTGGTCCTACGTCCTTTCTGAAAATAAGACAGGACCTGTGCTGATATGAAGGATTTGATGCTGCCCTTATTCTCCCACCTTTGGCTTGGGACCACAAAGTGGTCCATTTGCTCATTTGAAAGTAAAAAAAGTAAGTACCAAGACAAGGTAATTGATGACTTGCTGCTGAGATTCCAGAGTTGTACAGAGGAATAGTTTTGGCAGTATCTACACTGATAACTGGAAGAGAGCATTAGCATGAATGAGAGCTGGAAGGACTGCAGACGTTATAAAGGAGAAGAGCTCAGATATGAGCAGGAAAATAACAACCCAAAAAGAAAAACAATGAAAAAAAAGTATGGCAATAATTTACAATACCAGTAATATATTTACATTACAATACATTTCCAGTGCAAATACAACAACTAAAGAAAACCAATTCTTAATAATGAGTCAAATCTTGAAGGTACTAATGACACAAAAGACTTGGGGATGACATAAGGCTGTAAATTAGAGGTTGAAAACATACTTTGGAGCAGAAGAAGAGGAATCAGCCTTGTTGCCCATGTTCACATAACCATATCTTATTTCACTGGACACTCCACAACCACAGGGAAAAAACAAAAAACAAAAAAAAAAAAAAAAAAAAAAAAAAAAAAAAAAAAAAAAAAAAGGAAAAAGCAGGAGTTCATTGAGAGGAGAGCGGAAAAAACTACTAGCAGAAAATTTTGCAAAGATGGAGGAGGATCTTAGCCAACAACAACTGAGGCAGTATTCAAAAAAGAGTACTGATATCGGAGGGAACCAAAGAAAAGGAGAGAAACTAGGATGCTGCAAGTGTGGCTGGCTGATGCAAGCATGACTTTACTAGCCTAAAAGGAAGAAATTAAAGCTAAATTTCTGTCCCCAAGCACAACGTGCTTGGTGTATCTTTCAGGCTGAATGACTTTCTCCAGAAGCAGCAGTGCCTCTGGCGTTTCCATGTAGAAAGGTTGCACAAAGCTTCCCAGTAGCTTTATAAGAAATACACTACAATCAGCCAAGACACTCAGCACTAGGAATGCTGCATCAGGTCTTAAACAGAATTTAGACACAGAGTGCCAGTTTTATAGGAAATTCCACCTTGCAAAGTTTGCTTTCATTTCAAATGGAACCAAAATGTCAAATTTTGAAACAATTTAGTGTGTTTGTGCAAATATGTGTGGGTTTGTGTTTTAATATTTTTTTGTCGAATCAAAGAAGATATTTTTCTACAACTACATCTTTCTACAGACTTCAACTTGCTAGCTTTAAATTCTATTACATTTAATGCATCTCCAAGTAAAAATATCTCTTCGCAATGGAAAACCAAAATGGCACAATTTTACAGTTTTGCAAAGGCAGTTTGGGCAGTCATTATCAAAAATTTTCGTTTAATTTTTTAACACTCCCACAGAACATTTAGCTATTGACAACCGTGGAAAAAAATTGAAAAATTTCTATCTGCTCTCCTATAGACTCGCTTTGTAATGGAAAGGAAACAGTTGAATGAACTAACTTTTTAAGCTCCAGTTTACAAGACTTTGTACATTTTCTGTCTCTTTTCTATTTTTACAAGAGCCCTGGCATTATCTTTATTGAAGCTAGGGAGAGGAGGGAGGTTTAGAGGTTTTTTTTTACTATTATTTAGTCAATAAGTAAGTTAACTTGGTAAAAGAAAAAGGAGGTCATATAGTATTCAAAAAGATACAATACTTGTTTTCTTTTTTCCCCTCCAGTGCTCCGCATTGAAATCTGAAAAGCCCTGTTTCAGATTCTGCACTTTGCTATTGCACATGTAATAATAGGACACACTGGCCTTTGATACAATTCTCTTCAGGGAACAAAAGCTTCCTTTGGCACAACTACAGCCACTGCTTGTTGTAGGTTACACATGTCTTTCCAGTCAAGCATGATTAATAACTGTTAAAAAAAAATGCTCATGACCCATGGCAAGTATTCTTTCAACTATAATACCAGCATTATGGGCTCTGAATCTCAGTAATTTTAAAATGTGCTTCTACAATGGAACTATAATTTAATTACTTTTTCTGCAGCCTGTTCCATTTTGTTTCATCACTTTGATTGCACCATGCACTTGGCAGCTTACGGAAGACTGCATCTGCCTCCAGGATTATTTCACTGGGATCTTTCGACATCTGTTTCTGAAAATGACTTTATTTGCAGTGGCGTAAAGAATAATCAGAGACTTGTTTAATCCAGATAAATTGGAAAAAAGAGAGACAGAGAGACAGAGTTGGAGGCAGGGAAGAGATGGGGGGTGGGGAAAGAGAAAGCAAATCTGTGCTGCAGGCTGCACAAGACATCAAAATAATCTGACCTGTTCCTGTGCTTCTGAGAGTGCTGCTATCTGATGGATGATATGATACATGAAAAGATGAGTCACTAAGTCAGTTCCTTTTAATGTTTGGGTAGAGTTCATAGATGCAATGCATTCTAGCTAAAGGTTCATGTTGTGCTGGATCAGTTTAATATAATTTTAATGAACTACATTTGCAACCTTGTCCCTTAGGAATCACAAAGCAGCCTGCAATGATCTGTAGCAGTTGACAAAAGTCTCTGTAATAAACAAGCTAAACCTAGGCTCCAGCATGACCTGACATCTTTCCAAATACAGATACAGGCAACACTTGTTGCAGAGTGCTACAGCACAGACCACCGACCACACACTTCAGCAGTCACCCCAACAGCTAACTTCCCCATACTAGCACGTGTAAACTGGGTCACCTGTGTATCAGATGAGCAAGTGCAAGGCATCTATAACATGTCCAGGCTTGTATCGGCTTGTATTCAACACAATGGAAATTACTATTGGTGACTGCCGTTTATTTTTGTGTTATGGGTGGGTTTGTTAACTCACAAACCATCATAAGCATTTAAAGAAGTGCTCTCCACTAGGTCACAGGTGTAGGTCAGGTTTTGTTTTCATTTTTTTTGTTTGTTTATGTTTGTTTATTTTTTTCAGGGTTGTCAAGAAGCATCCACTGCCTCAATAAGGAAGTGCTGGAGGAAAGGCCCTCCAGCGACAGAAGAAGAGTAACCACTGAATAAGTCACACAACATTGGCTTAGGGACGAGGGCAACTAAAATTCAACTCATCAGAGTGGTCAGACCATAACGATAACAGGAGAAATGATCCCCAAAATAATCTCACTTCTGAGAGTTTAAAATCTTGCCTGTCTTGTTGCTCCTTTCCTTTTGACGATTATTTTCTGTGGTATTTGCTGTTTTTCTGGGATCTATGGCTGTAACAAGCTCATCAGGAACAGTCACACTGAACAGATTATCCAGCTGTTTTGGACACATGTATTTTGCTAGGAATTGCTTAAAGACAATCCAAAAGGAGGCCATACAGTTCTCAGAATAATAATGAAGAAAATTCATTGTCCCTGAAAGTAATAGGTATCATGCAAGCACACAATAGCTGGACCTAAACAACTTGGTAATAGCCTTGACTCCCATAGTCGTGTAGCCTTAATTAACTGTCACAAGCATTTGGGCTTTCCTTCCCTGCGTAGCCAGACTGGCTCTTGCCCTAGTCAAAAGCAGTTCCAGCTTTCTTCTGGGACTTCATCTTTACAGGGTCTGTAACTCCCTGCACCCCCAATGACATGGTCTTTGGAGGTGCCCACGCACTTTGCTGCTGTCCGTGTTGGGAGGGTCACAAAATGCAAAGACAAAAACTCTTCTGTATTTCAGCGCTTCATCTTTCCTAAGCAAAATGCAGCAGGTGAGCTGAGGACGCTGAAAAGCTCAAAGCTTCCACATAGCTGATCTACTTACAGGCAATACAAGAAGCAAAAATCCTCTGGCAACCTGCACGTCTAGTAACTTGGCAAGCTTTACAGACTACATTTGGAAGCCTGGTTATTTTAATAAAAGACATAATCCCAAAAGCAAACATCTCAAACTTTTGGAAGGAAAGACAGAGAAAAACAAAAATACACAGCTAATGAAAAGGAAAAGAGTCAACAGTGTAGAGTATTTTGCTGAAGAACTATCTACAAGCCAGGAAAATAAGGTTTTCTCCCCTCCTTCCTAACCAACACCCCGACATCTCTCTGACATCTGAAGAAGAGGTGAGGACTTAATAGAAGACATCATCTATTCACAGAAGGTTCTATTAGGCTAAAACATGCAGGTGAGCTACCCTGAGGAGACATACATTCCAGTAGTAGAGCGTGCCTGCGAAAACCCTTGTCACAGAGCTTATTAACAACTAGTTTCCTTTTTTCTTTCTTTCTTTCTTTTTCTTCTTCTTTTTTAATTTAGATAAATTCACTTCCTCCCCTCACCTTTCAAGTGTGGGCTGTAACACAGCAGCTACGCAGGGCCAATGGCCTTGCAAAGAAATTACTCACTGCTTCTCTACTGCTTCAAAGCAAACTGTACAGAGCCTAAGTCATGCGGAGGGTTATTACAGTTTGACAAGGCTTTGTCATCTTGCCAGTATTACCAAAGAACAAAAAACATCATGCTTAATTAGAAATTCTTCCTAAAGAATTTCTAAGAATTTATTGCTCAACAGCCAAGGTGAAAATAGGTTTGCCTCTGAAGCACTAGCTAGCAACCACAACTGGACAATGAGTAGGTATCTGTGCTGTACTGCTGGTCAGGTGTGGCTCGGTAGCACATTTGTCTCCAGGATGTTTCATAAAAAGTGTCCTTAAAGACAGGATAACTGTTTACCTTACACAGATGTTTACCTTAGCTTAGACGCATGAACTTGGGATGAAGCTTTCAGACTGTTGGTAGCAACTGAAGAGACAGAAGACAATGTAACCACTTAAGCACCCATAATACAAGCAATTTGTAAGGTCAGGGTCAAGTCACAACAGGGCAGCATGGGGTAAGTGGCTCTTCACTCAGGTTACTTAAGAGAGCAATGAAGTTGTAAGTTTGTTGCCTATGATGATGCTAGTTAGAATGCTGGTGCTAGCACCTGCTCAGATGTTCAGAGGTCGGGTATGTGCTTCAGTAAGCAACTGAACCAGTGTGGGATGGAGTCTGCATCCATCCCCAGCAGGATGCATAGAGAGAAGGCTGAACAAGTAAAGAGTGGGAGCTGCACCTCAACACCAAGGGAGCAGAAGGTCACGTGGAGCTGACTCATTCTCCTACTGGAGATGACTGGAGAAGCCGAAAGGCTGAAAAGGTGGCAGTGAGTCAGAGAGGATACTTTTGCCACCACTGATGCTGCAAAAGCCAGCTAACTTGGCTGTATTTTTTTTTCTTCAATGAGGCGATGAAGGTAGCGTTGGGACAGACATGGAAAGAGTCAGCAGAGGTGGAGTAATTGACAGGAGAGAAGAGACCAGCCACACTGGTGCTAAGGGTCTGGGATTGCATCAGCCACGATCAATAGTAACTGTGAAGTAGATGTAAGAGTTGAAAAAGCATCAGGGTGGGTGCTCCTGGCATGGGGTATAGGTATGGCCATGTTTGATACGTATATACTTGGGATAGCCAGTATGAGGATAACATGTCTGTGCTCTTGAAAGGTTTTACCTCTTTAAGAGGTAAAACTCGTGTTTTGAGGAAATTTGAATAATCAGCTTGGAGGTGACTGCTCTACTGTAGTATTTCAGGTTCAGACTTTCCTCCAAAAATGATTAAAAATTAATTCCTCTCCCCATCAAGGACTGCTGAGTGACAAGACCCAACCCAAAGCTCTCCTTCTGCTGTCACCACAGTTTCACACACAAGCATGTGTGACCCATCTCAGGGAGCGGCAGAGAGAACAGTTCATGCTCCATCCAAGACATGTCCACTGAACTCCAGCAGTAAATTTCAGTAAACTGAAATTCAGTTTATGCAAAAGCACAACCTGCCTATACCCACCACCCTGTCTTAGGCAGGGCACGGAAACATTTTTTGAAGACCCTTTAAAGGCTACACTGGTAACAGGGAGTAGCTCTTCCAAAAGTGAAATCAATGTATGTCAGTAGAAACAGCAGGGATGCCTCCTAAGTGTCTGGACGCTGGCAGGTCCTTAGTTATTTAGGTGAAGCTGACCAACTGGGTGATTTAGGCCCCTTAATCCAAGCACATGGGGGATCCCAGAATCTGCCCACCAGTGTGAGCACATCTGCAGCCAAATTACCATGCTACCAAATCTTACTGCCATTAAACAAATTATGTCTGCAGCTGTTCTATCTTAAAAAAAGATCCTAAGTATAGGAGAGTTATGCCCCAGCAGCTACCCACAAAGGCTGCCCGAGACTGCCTGGAGTCAACTAGTTATACCCAACGATGCATCTGAAGAGCTACCCTGCTCAGCAGAGTTGTTCTTGGGTCACAGAGAAGGACCACGCTACAGCATATTAACTTCCTCCTCCCTTTCACCTTGACATGCTCCATACAAATGAACGATTTTTCTTGCAGCATTTAAGGAATTCTACTTATAAATTGCTTTCTGATGCTCCATTTCTCAACTATGTAATTGATTTTCATCTATAACTTACATATACATCCTTGAAGTGAAATCAATTAGGAGGAGCTGAAATAAAAATGGACCCTACTCATAACAGGCAGATCTAGCTTCTATCTGTAGCTGCTCTCCACCTCTACAGGGGAAGTGATAAGACACAAAAGGAAAATAATCTGTGTGCGAGGCTTCACTGTGCTTTGCTTAATTAACCACTGCTTAATATGCGGAACACACAGCAGTGTCTACCTCCATGTCCACGCATGCATGTACATATAAAGCCAATGTGCACTGGTAACAGAGTTCACAGATTTTCTATAAACTGAGATATGACACCAAAACATTGCCAAGAGGAGCTAGTTTGCAGTAATTTATAAAACAAGTCAAGATTTTCCCAGAGTGCAGCAGCTCTGAGCCTGTTTAACAGTGGGTCCATGAGCAGGATCCTTTTCCTCAGGATCTAAGTTTTCGATTGTTACCATAAAGATGAAGCTCTGTCTTTGCAACAGCATTCAGACGAGCTATTTAGAGTCTTCCCAACCTGTAGTCCAATATAAAATCAAGATAATAGAGAGATCACCCATGCAGTACCCATATACACACATATATATTCATTCTGATGGAGTCCTACTTGCATAAAACTGCCTGTGTTAGCCCCTACGCTCCCTCAGTGCTTGGAGATAACATTCTGATCACATAATATGCAGCAGCACCCACTGTTTTATCACACAGTCGTTCCATACACAAATGTCAGATTATGTATTGTTCTTGCCAATGCAAATGTCAGTTCAGATCGTTCATAGGCTACAGACGTGCCCCAGGTTACCCTTGGTCCCCTGGGGAGCTGAGGCATGAATTCTCAGCACCTCTCAGGACAACAAACCTTTGCAGCAGTGATGAGCAAGGGTACATTGGTCCTGCCTTTCTGGCATGAAAGAGGCCCAGATAAAATGTTAAGTCTGTGCACTTCTGACCCATAAACGCAGCATCAAACAAAAGCAGGGCAGGCCAACTTCTGCAGATATGTAAAACTAATGCTCCAGCTTCTCTGATCTGTGAGCACAGGTGAATGGAGAGTGGAAGGTCACAGGCAGGGCTCTTCTGGGCACAAACTGGACTTTTAAGGAGGGATGTCAGTCATCTAAAAAGCATGGAAATGAAAACAGCACAACGCTTGGTGGGTGACTTCTACAGATAACGACTCCTTTACTGTTTCTACAGCAACCTGGTGATTATAAAAGGCTTCTGGTGGAAGCCAGTCTCTAAAATAAAAGGGTGAAAAACCGGGCATTTTAGGGAAAGGAAATATCATGTGTTAAATGTTCCTCTCTGTTTCCCCGGCCTTCTCTGTGCTCTAAATAGGAAAGGTGGTGAACCACACTGAAGGTTTTCCTGGGCTTTACTGCTAGCCTCAGAAAGGCTCTACTTCACAATTTGTCATCATGACAGACTTGGTTAATGGCAAAATTGCAGGAAAAAGATGCAGACAGACTCAGAGTGTTGAACCTCATCATTTTGTGCCTGTTTTTCTTTTTGTGTTAAAGTCTGAGAAACGTAACTTCAGTTGAAGTATTAGGACCTTGGAGAAGAATTATACAGGTAATTTCTTATTATGGCTGGTTGAATAAAACCCCCAAAACATCCAACAACAAATCATTGCCTCCCAGGGTATTTCTTCAAAGATGACGTTTCAAATACTGTATAAAGCCTAAGGCATCACGTTTTATATGAGGTGTGTATGTGTTAATAGAGAGACAACCACAATGATATGTGGCTATCGCCTCCCTCCAAGCCATGCTGTCTGCTTCCTTCCCTTTGTCAGGTCTCTGCCAGGTAGTTCAAGAGACTCAAATATTCTTAATTTCTGCAAGCCATTTTGTTAAGAATTCCTAAATGAGAAACTAGTGTAAAAGTCCTATTTCTGTAACCTCAACATTTGTCAAGGATCATGCATTCCCAGACATTTTTGCTATTAAAAGACAGTGGCAGGCAGGACTCCTGGGAGTACAGATAACTGAGACAACCACAGTACTGAAATGCTACTGCACTCTCATGGTGTATGAGAAGACTGTAAAAAATAATAGCAAACAACAAAAGCGTAAAACTTAAAAAAAAAACCAACAAAAAAGTATGAAATGCAAAGATGACTAAATACTTAAGCAGTATCTTTCAGGTCATGCAAATACATAATACAAGTCAATCCTTTTCTATTCCATGAATCACAGAAGCACAGAAGCTGATGTAGAGGAATAGTTACAGCTACATGATCTCTTCGCCTGCACAAACTCCCCCCTCCTCACCGCCCTCCCCTCCCCGCCCAGTTGTTGACATCCCAGCACTTCTGAAAATGACTGTTATAACATCCAGCTTTTAGAAATACCTAATGCAAAGCTCAGTGGGCCTTACCTCCTCCTTACTGACGGACTATTAACACAACCTGGGTTGCCTTTACATGCAGACTGACTGTACTAACAGCTGCAGTCTTTCACAAAATGAGATACAGAGTTATCAATTTTGCCACCAAAGTCATCAGACCAGAGTTTTTTACTTGTGGCCATGAAACTCCTTTCAGATGACACACTTAAAAAAAAAGATTAAGAATCCATGAAGGGGAGGATAAAAATGACTCACGTTTTAGCAAAACATAGGCTTGCAACTCTGAGATGTGTAGGTTTGGCAGGAAGCAAATTTGTACACAGCCTGTTACAAAAGGCATCTTGTTGGCCTCTCCAACAAATGCTTAAGTAACTAGCAGGCTACTTGAAAAACTTCCATGAAAACAGCTTTTTCATGGAAAACTGTGTTGTTCTGTTGTTGGGTTGTTTTTTTTTTTTTTATTTTAAACAGAGAGTCTTATTTTTTGCATGAAGGACATTCTAAATTCTGCTTTTTCCAAATTTAATCACAAAATAAGTTTGCAGCATGTGTTAGAATAACAATGGCACTTGACAGGGAGGAGCCTTTGCGGGATGCACTGGCAGCTAGCAGGTGTCATGTAGCTGCCAGAAAACTGAAGTGTAAACCCACTGGCCAGGCTCTCTCCCTTTCCCCTTTTCAGATCTTGCCCAAAACAGCTGCAGTTGGAACTGAGAGAAAACTTCCTTTCCTCATCCTGTTCTCCCTTGATTGAATGCAAATGCACTTTTGTGGACTGTGACCAGGAACGAGGACTTCTGCCTTGGTGTGGAAGGGGACACGCCTTACGCTGACAGCACACACACTACTACAGGAAATGGCAGTTACCCTGAAGTCCAGTTTCAGATGGGTTAAAGCCCCTGTGCCCAGTATTTCCCATTGGGTAGGCACCTCTGGTTGGTGCAGCCAGAATATATAGAAACTGAGCCCGAGGTCTCGGGTGCAGTTGAAGCCATCTGAATCCAACCATGTATGCCATTTCTGACACCACAGCCATCTCCCAGCTCCTACAGGAATTCTGGCCAAGCACAACCTTGCTATTTAAACCCATTCATCCTATGATTGTAACCTCAAGACTTACAAACTTACACCCTTGCACTTAATGTCAATAATGGTGCTGCAAACTCTGCAGACATTTAAGACGGGAACATCCCATGGACTATCTGTGGACTTACCTAGCACAGAGCAAGGGGTCAAAACCCTCCCCACTCATTGCAGACTGGTAATAATTGCACCAGCTACACGGGACCAAAGCAAGCGGAAACATCTAGTTCTACAGGTAGGCTTAACTGAGAGAGCATTAGTCTGCACAACAGTCTTTACAGTAAGGACTAACTAGAACTATAATACAAGTTTCTGCCAGCATGGGCTATCAGGACACAAGATGTAAATTTTGGGTGCTAAAGCTCTGCCAATACAGCCTTCCAGGCCAATATATGGTCCAAACCATGTACCTACCAGAAGTAGTTTACTGTGCTTGGAGACTGTGCACAAGCTATAGCTATATAACAACATGCTAGTCCAAGCTGTAAACGCACAAGGGGTACACTGGTAGTACAGTACTGCGGGTTTACATAGTCACACTACTGTTTACATTGCCTGAGCACATGCCCTTAATTTCACTGGGACTGCTTAAGTGATTGAAGGTGATCGGGCTTTATCCTTTTGCTGGTAACATTACCTTGAACTCTGCAAGGTGAACAGACATTTGTATCTTTAGTAGATTAAAAGTGCTGGCTCCATTTGAGTTTGCTTTTCAGACAAATTTAATTTGAAGGATTTTGTGTCCCTTTTGTTCCTGGTATGTAAAAAGCTAATCCACTTATTTTGGTACACGTCCATGCTTTAAGATGCTTTATGACTGCACACGTTTTGTGATAGAGTTACAATTTATCATATGCTGTCACTGAGGGAGATTAAATCTAAAATCTTGCAATACCGTGGCAGTTAAGTAATCACTTTGAACACTGGAGCTAGTTCAACCACTGCTTGTCAACAGTTTGATAAATACAATGTTTTTATCCTGCTGGTAAATTGTCTGTAAAGAAAATAAAGTTTTTATAAGTGTGTTTGCTATTCTCAGGTGTACTGGGATTGATTTATCTGGCTACAGGTTTATCCTGAACTGTTCACAGTGAACAACAAATTGACTGGACAACATACGGCATTTGGTATTCAAGGACAGTTCTGTGTGCCACAAACTTGGTTTATTCCACCACAGGGCAATCTGGCTCAAATGAATATCACAAAATAATATTACCCAATTTAATACAACCTGGTTCATAAGTACCTTCAAAAGGTACTGATGCAGTTTCTAATCTAACTGTTTGTTTAGAGGTTAGTTTCTGACTCTGGTTTCATGCATAATGTAACTAGCCTTTCTAAACACTGCCAGCTCTTTAAATGTATGCATGAAGCTGAAATAAAATTTCCAAAGACATGGAATAAAAAATAATTTCAGATTAATCAAACATTCTCCCTCTATCTGTGTATGTATGTATTTAAGAACTGTAAGTGACCTTGAGCCAGTTCAGTTCAGCTCAGACTCCCAAGCTTCTGGTACCACAGTAGACAAGTTCATGTGCACACTGCACATCCTTATCTCCAGTGTATGTGCCATTACTTTCACACCCTCAGCAGCCCTCTAGGTAACCTGACAAATAATGAGGAATATTTCATTAGAAGATGTTGAAACTGCTTTGTTTCTATAGGCAGATAATGCTATTCCTGACAATCCTCCTTTCTCCTCCTTTCGTTAGGAAACTCCCAAGAAGGTGCTGCCACATCGGAACAGTGGCGCTGCACACCCTCACCCTGAAATAATGAAAGCAGAATTACAGAAACATTTTATGTGATGACAAATGCAGTTTAAGAAGTGACCATCCTTTTTTCTTTATATTTGCTTCTTTCCTCCAGCCCTCTATTCCTCAGTTATAGTGATGCAACCACAAACTGAACAAAACTGTACTGAAGTGAAAGCCAAACGAAACCAAAAAAATACACCCAAATTATGGATCTGTTTTATAGTACAACCCTGTTCATCTGGGACAACATGGAAGTGGGTGAACAACAGTGCAGGAATGGTGACTTATTAAACTGGCTTTGCTGACTGTGAAAATGTTTGTGTAACCGTACCTTCTGTAACCATACACCAACGTGTAACTTACACAAAATGGGCAGTACTGAAGAATCAAACGCTACATTTTATCCCTAGCAGTTTTGCCCATTTCTAGCTAGCTAGGATTAAAATTTTTTGCTGTTTCTCAAGGATCACAAGACAACTTGGTATCTGTCTGTAACCCTTTGCTGTTTCTCAGTCATGTTCTTTCAGTTCCAGGGAGGGACACGTTCATGGAGCTGAGTTTCTCATTGATGTGCAGTGTAACTGCCTTTGCGATAGCAAAACAAGAGGAGTGGTCATTCCTTACTACTGCTGTCCTCATCAGTCTGAGAGCTGTGGTGTTAGTAGTTAACCAAGTTGGAAAGATGTGTTAAACTGGGAGGCTAAATTAACCTGCAATTTTTCTTCAACAATTTACATGTCAAATCACAGGTGCGATCTTTTTCTTTTGAAAAGAATAGCATACATTGTTTCCCAGTTAGCCGTGACAACTAAATGCTCAATAGAGACTGAAAAGTAAAAAAAAAAAAAATTATTGTGCTTTTTAATATATTAATTATAACTTTTTAAGAAAACAAAAACTTTGTTGCAAACATATTTTGATCAGTGAATGAAAACGTTCATTGACATTTTCAAAATGTTTTGAGATCTCCAGAGAGAAGATAAAGTGTAAGACTTCCTGTTAAAATTACCACCTCCTCATCCTTAGAGAAATAGTAAACAAAGTGCTTATGGTGAATTTTAATGCAGCAGAAATGCAGATTCTATTTCTCCACCATAATTTATCTTTTTTCCCCCCCGATTTCAGAAAAGTACTAGGGCCCAAATGTTATCAGGTGGAATTCCACAGCAGATGTCCTGTCAAAGGCAAGCCAAGCAAGCTGGATTTATTTTAGTGATGCGCTACACTCCACTGTAAACAGCTCAGTGTTATTAACTGAATTCTCCCTGCTCACCTGAAGTGGATTTAAACTCATTTTTGTCTTGCAGGAAGAACCACACTGAATAACCTCTGTGTAAACTGAAGTGTATGGCAGGGAAAAACAACTAGTACCAGCAAGTTTGTTGCTTTTCCCAACAAAGACCCAGAAGCAAACTTTACCATCTCATTTCTACACCAGTGTCCTGGCATGTTTTTGTATAACCATCTTGTTCCTGTTGCCTAATGTGATTTTTGCAGATGGGTTGAAACAAATATCTGGGCTGAGAATGCCAAACTCTGAAGCGGCACTTCTTCGTAACTCTGCCTACAAGTACAAGTATTTCCACCGAACACCAATAGACAGACCTAAGCTTCAAAACGGCGCCTTTTCTCTTTCTTGCCTCCCCCCCATTAAAAAATTTCCTGTATTTTATTTGAATACTCTGAAGTGTCTTGCCCAATGAAAATAAGGCTCTGCAAAATATCTGCAGTTCCTCATTAAGCCTGTCTAGATCAGAAAAGGATTGTTGCTTCTGGTTAGCCAGAGGGCACATGCCAGTGACCACAAAATCACAAAGATCTAAGCAGCTAAGAATTGCATGTTCCTAACAGCTCCCCAGTAACTCACTCACTAATCGCATGCTCCTAACAGCTGTCCTCAGTAACTCACTCAGTTCACACTCAGGACCCACATCCTGTCCACTAAAACAAAACCTGCACTGACTCCTGTATCTGGCTCTCGGCTCCAAACTTTGCTGTCTTCTGCAGCCCTGGTAGCCTCGTGGCCTTCTGGTGGCCAACACCATCTTTGGACCAACCTGGATTCTTCTAAGTCTTCAAATCTGGACAAACGCTTCCTTTCCCTGCATAACAAACCACAGAGACTGACCATTTCTCACCTTTGGCTTGCACTCTCCAGACTTGGGATGACAACTCATCCAAAGCTCAGGCTGTCCCACAGCTGGGTCCCCCTGCTGCCACTGCAGTTGTGCACATTGTGTTGGGAACCTTGGGGAGCACATCAGCCTGCCTTGCCCACGGCCAGCGGTCGAGAGGAAAGGATAAGCCTGGCTGGACTTCTCCTTTCCCACACCACTCAGAGCCAGTTCCTAATCCCAGTGCCTTCCTTCTCTGCTTTCCAGGTCTCCCGTCTCAAGTTCATCTGATTTAAACACAAGACCATAATTTCCTTTACTGAAGTCAGCCTCCCTCTTCACCACACAATTGTCAATTCCTACATTAACATCTTTGACAACATCCTCATTCATTACACCAAACTGATTCATGCCCTGAACACTGCTCATCTCATGCCCAAAGGGAATGTTGCTCCTCTGGAAAAGTGGCTGCAATGATGTCATTCATGACTGTAACACAATGCGTATATATAATATGGGCAAACTGAAGGCACAGAAGAACCACGCATCTGGCTTTCCCTGACTTCCAAGAGCTTGTTTCTGTCTCTTTAAAAGTTCTTTTCATGTTGTTTTTCAGTGCGATGCTACATACTCTCTGTTAAGCACTGACAGTGGGGTTAGTGCCACAGTGGAAATGGATATAAAGAGAGTCTCTGTCTTGAGCAGTATTCTTTTAAACAAAAAAGATGTGTAAAGAAAAGAGCCTAAACCCCTTGGCTTTACGGAACTTCATCATCTTCACCTCCTGCTGCCAGTAGAGTGAAACCTACAGGCATCGCAGCCCTGCACCACTACTAAGGGACACGGAGGAATTCCTTCAGATGGAAATAAAGCTAAACACCACCTAAGTCCATACTGTCACCGGTCTACAGTGTGGCAGCATTTACAGCACAGATATTAGATCCCCAGTGCCCAACCAACCTTCATTCGTAAACACAGTCTGGGTTTCGGTTTTAGTTTGTTTGTTTGTTGTTTTGGTTTTTTTTTCCTGTAGCAACCAACATGCATTTTGAGTCTCCTTAGTACGGATGCTATGCCTTAAGAATTACTTCATCAAACTTCATTGTTCTAGTCAACGTCATGTCCACTTCTGTTCTGCTTCACAATTAGTGCCACAGAATGCAAATGGCATCACACACCACGATTTTTTGAATTGAGAGTCAGAGCAGGGCTGCATACAAGTGACCAGCACCAAGAAAACGCAGCACTACTTTGGTCGTGCTCTCTCCTTCCTTCTAAGTCAGAGTGCTCTCCCTGCTATGCTCAGTCTACTTCCATTTCTAAAGAGTACAATTTTAATATGCCAAGAATTTTAGGCACTCCCAACAACTTGCAGACATGTTTGATGTCCTGAACATAAATGGTCGCTCTATGCCAAATTAAAAAGGACTGAATAATCACTTATTTTAAACAAAGATTCTTTTGTTCCCTGAAGTTGTTGCTATGCAGGAATATAACTTGATCACAGGAAACAAGAGAGCTTTGTAGTTTGCACTTTTTTGGCTTACAAACGCAGTCCTGTTCACAGTGGCCACAAAGACATCACTTGATTTTTCACCAGTAATGAAACAATCTTTTCTTGCTAACATTCAGTGCTGCACTATTAATACACAACTGTAATACAACAGACCTGTCTTTATAGATTTTGGGGCAGGAAAGCCTGTTTTCTGCACAGCGTTTCTCATTATTTCAGACAGTGAATAGTACCAGTGATGGGCAATGGGTGATGGCTTACAGTTTGCTCAGCCATGTCTCTTCGTAGCCAGTTCACAAGGTGCAAGCCAGCTCCCAGACCTGCTCACTTTTGCTCCCTGCAACATTTTGGTTTAATTCTGGACACGCCATGAGGTTCTCCATAGCATAAGGCAAGACTGCTCAGACCAGACCTGGGACAGTTCTGGGCATTTCAACAGCACAAGGTGTTTTCATTTGTGGTCATTTAGGTTCACATGCTCGCTTGCAGGTGGGCCTTTAACTAAGGAAAATTATTTTATAAAACATACTCCATTGAAGAACAAATGAAACAGAGCCATGAATATGTGAAATGACTTTGGGAGCTGAGGCAAAAAAACCCCAAACATTTCTTGCAGTTGAGTGGGTCTTCATTAAGATACCCAAAGCCTGGGAACAGTATTTTCTCTTTGACCACAACAAACTGCATCTTCATTAACTCTCGCACCAGAGAAAACCGGCTGTGGCTGCCCTTCTCCAGTTACAGCTGAACTACACCTGGCTCTGCAAGCAGG
The DNA here is from genome assembly GCF_000710305.1 of Buceros rhinoceros silvestris. NCBI lineage: Eukaryota > Metazoa > Chordata > Aves > Bucerotiformes > Bucerotidae > Buceros > Buceros rhinoceros. The sequence goes on along the minus strand of NW_010388793.1, from coordinate 55,708 downwards.
GCAACAATGGGAACTTGAGGCTGGAGAGGCAGGAAAACTTTCTTGATCCCCTTCCCAAAGAAAGGGCTCTGCTAAGAGTCTGCTTTAAGGCTGCCAGGATATGAAGGTACTGTCTTGCTCTTTGCTGGAGCATGAGCATATATTATGTGAGGCACCATGTAGCTTAGAAATAGCAAGCAATGCAAATCATTTCATAAAGCAGCACAAAAGGAGATATTCTTTTTGCCACTGCACAGCATCAATGACAATTTGGAGAGAGCACTTTTCATCTGTCACTGATCTATAATTCCTTTGACTTTGTCACACTGAGTTATCTTACACTGAAAGCAACTTCATTCACCAGCTACCCTCATCTGAGAAGGGGAAACTGTAATATTATTGCATTTTACATGGAAGAAAATAGGGTATCAGTTAAAAAATTGGAATGGACTATATCTCTTACGGACTTCTCTCACAAAATGAGTTAGATGTGCTTTTCTGGCATCGCTAATGCTAATTTTCATTGAGTATTTAGTGATGTTCCCTATCAGGAGATGTCAGAATGCCCCTAATGTGTTCACAACAATCTGCAAAACCATTAAAACAGGCAGGCCACAACAACCTTCATTGGTTCAGTGGCAAAATTGCATCCACTCACTTTAACCTTAAGCCAAGCGTGTCATGGACATGATGTTAGGTGAGCATTCACACATGGATTTGCTTAGGCAGCGGGATTAGTGCAGGACAAGAGAGAACACTGTTGCCTTAACATGATGCTTTCACCCTAGGGAGACTCTTCCTTCTTATTTTCTCTGTAAAGAAAATCTAGCAGTCAAGTGTCAGTCTGAACTCAGACTAAAATGCTGATGAAGTTTTCAATAACATAAAACTTCCTTGCTCATTTCTGAGCTTTGCAACAGCTAAAAATAATTTCTGAAAAATAGAAGTACCTACTTATAACATATGGAAACTTGAATTAAAATCAACTCTTCTTAATTTTCTGCCCCCTACTCTAACGTACAGGGACTTGAATAATCTATAAAGTCAGATTCTCAGGATGTAAAAAAAAAATCACCAACAGAGCTCTTGCTTGCCTGTTTTTCTGGCTTTTCAGTTATGTTCTGCTCTGTTAAGCTAGGATGAAACCACGGCAAATACCACACTAACTCTTCTGTTAATTAACAACCTACTTCACAACTGTGCTTTTCATTCCCACAAAAAATGCTGAAGTTTCACAAAGTATCGCTTGTAGTAAGGCATTCAAACATGCTAATGGCAGCTTTGCCTCCCAGGGAGATGTAAGGGCTTACTTGTCATTAGATAAAGACTTCTGAGTTGATTTCCTTTTATTACTGTTATTATAACTATGTAAAAAAAATACAGAATTTGTTTTATTTTTGCAAACTTGCATAAATCCAGCACAAAAGCAGATGAAATGATATCAACCTAAAATTATGTGCTTTACAAGGATACACATAACCTAACTGGGTTTACAACAGCGTCACAGAAATGCAGATAGGAGCCAGGCCGGGAAGAAAAATTATTCAGACATCCCTGGTTTTTTGCACTTCACAGAAATGGAAGATAGGCTACTCTCCATTGGCTGTGATGGGGAGGGGACTGCAAATCGTGCAAAGCCGATGTGATTGTAAATTGCAACATATGCAAATTGTTCAGTGTAGCTTCCTATAAACACTGAATATTCTTTTTTTTTTCAATTATTACCCCTTGTATTGTTATTGAGTATTTCAGACATTATTCCTTTGCTTTATTTTTATCTAGTTGCTGGGTAGTAATAACAAGTGGAAAGTTTACTCACAAGACAACGGGATCCAGCAAATTCCTGTTTACTGCAAACACTGCCATATGCGAATAAAGAATCTGGGTCAAAAAAGCACGAGAGGGTGCTACCTGTCTTTGTACTGAATAGCAGGCAGCTGTGAAATTGGAAAACTTTAGCACAAAACCAGTAGGAAACTGCTTCAATGAGATGATCTGGGTTTTTTATAAGGACAATTTTAGATGTTTAGCCAAAATAAGAAAAGTTGGTGTTTCCTGTTGAATTAACGTGTCACTTCCCAACAGATCTTGGCATCTGTGCTCCTGTTTCAGCATCCGGGGCAGCAGTGAAATTCATCTTGCTAGGCACCTCTGTGCCAATTGTATGGCTAAACAAATCAGTGGGGGACTGCACCTGTGGGTCTGGGAAGAAGCACTCTTCAGAACAGTTGTCCACTGCTAGATAGGGAATGAAAGAAAAGAGAACGTGTTACTAGGAAATTGCCTCGGAAGAGAAGCCCCAGAGATCTTGCCCATTTTGAAAGCAGCTGCTATACTGGTAACATATGATAATCTGCCTGGAAGATTCTAGGGTAATGTTATAACTAGAATAAAATCGATGATGCAATTTTTGACCATGTGTAAGTGGTGAGAGATTGTACAATATTAAGAAAAAGACAAAAACCAGGCCACTGCATGAAGAGGCTGTCTGGAGTGCATCAGGAGTAAGTTAACAGAACATGGAGAAATGAACACAGGGGCCAGAGAGCCCCAGACCAATTTACAGTAGTCATAATTTTCCAAAATAACAAATCAACATAGATGACATATCTAGTCATCATCCAAACAATATGGAACTTTCTGAGTCAGATCTTGAAGAGAATAATTTGTCCCTTGAAACTGAGCATTAAGATGAGCCTTTTTATAATGAAATGTGCAACAAATACCTTCTTTTTTAAAAAAAATCTCAAACCTACAAAAATTCAATAAGTACATTTGATTATACAGATGTTACTTGTTGGAGGTGTAAACCAACTTGAAAATGCCATGCATCAAGGTTGAAGGCTCTTCAGAAGTCCACACATACAGAGCATGTTATGCATTGTTAGTCTTCTAGTTGTATTTGTACACATATTTGGTCAAAGCTAGCAGAATTTTTTTAACAATACTTTTTCTGAAAATACATATGTGAATCACATACACGAAGTCTTTACTACCTCAATCTCACTGCATGTTGTTTTCACTAGGACTAATAAAAGTCTACAGTAAATTAATTTAGCTTATTAGTATTACTGAGTAGGGAAGGGGCAAAGTAGATTATGTTTCAATCTACGACTCTAAAAATAGTTGGATACACTCGCTGTAGGTATTTTAAAAAGAGGATCTTATAAAAAAAGGAAAATAATTTTAAAATTTCCTCTAAATCTATGCTTACTTGCAAAAGTTAAGTTCTGAAAACTAAACATAAAAGCCTAGGACTCCTCTTGTGGAAACCACCAAGAGTTCTGCCATGAGAACAAATGGCAGCCACATCGATGGCAGTGAAACAGTAGATAATCGTCTGCAAGCACACCTCTATTTAAAAAAAAAAACTAACCCATAGGCATAAGATTAATTTGTTGCAATACGGATGTTAGGTGCTACAGAGTCAATTAGTGAAATGAAAAGTTAGGGCAAATCCATCACTGCCAATTAAGATGTATTAAAGAATAATATTGTCTCTTTTGTGTTCTTACGAATTTAAAGGCCTTCACCCTTAGGCTACTGTTATTCAGCTCCTATACATGAGCATTAGTCTGTCTCTTAAGGACGCTTGATAATATATACACTTTAATGGGCTGTTTTCTTCATTTAAAGGTGAATAGCCAAGCAACAACACCATGTCCCTACTGTTGCTTTAGGATGTATTAAAGAACTGCAGTAGTAGTAGCAGCACTGAGCATCTTTGCTTAAATATCGTGTGCAGACATCCTTCAGCTTGTTTTCTTTTTCAGCCCTTTCTTCAGGGAGGGGCTATGTGCAAAGCAGCATCTTCTTTTATTACAGTTTTATTTTTTGCTTCTTCTGAAATGCACAAGTTGCTTTATCTTTAGCGTCGAGATTTTGAACTTTCATGCTGTCTGGATCTGGGTGTTTCCTCCCTCTATAAAAGGGGCAGTAGGTCTGGGGAAGTTACACAAAGCCTGGATGCCTGTTGACTGCCACTTCTACACCCCTCAGCAGACGAGGAGAAGTGTAAGACCAGTGTTCAGTGAACAAACACGCTGAGCTCTTGAAGGCACATGCACTACCAATTTGGGAGGAAGAGGGAAGGCCTGCAGCCACCCTACAAACTCACGGAGTGTCTGGTTGTTGCCATTGGGTTTGATAGTCTCCTGAAAGTCCCCTAAACTTCTTTGGATGACTGTTCATCTATGGTCATCAAGAATCCCACTTCTATAATAAACCTACTGTGACAAACAGACTGTTCCCAATGTGTGATTAAATAGAGGAGCACAAAGTAAAGAACAAGAATCTATGTTCTCCCTTAGGAAACCAGGACCTGTTATTAGTACTAGCAATAACGCAGACACTTTATTCAATGGTTAAAAACATTTGAGATGCACGACAGGACCTAGTTTTCCAAGACAATATCCCACAAAAAGCGTCACCTGCTTGAGTGGCAACTTTTTTGTTTAGATAAAATCTTTGAACCAGGCTCTTCCCTGGTAGACTCAAAGAAGGCTTGCTATTGCCCTACTCCTACGCAAACTCCTAGCCCTGGCTGGGCTGACCAAAAGATAAGACTAAAGGAGTCCTTTGCCTCCCGCTCTAGTGAAATGAGGAGTGGTACTCACCCTGCAGAGAACAGGCTTCGCTCTGCAGACATGGCCGAAGGGTTGTCCTAGGCATTATTATTGTAAGAGGCAGGTGAAAAAGACAGTTGTCACCCTCATGCCTTGCTTGCTGCATAAAATGCACTATGTTAGAACTACATCATGCTGCTAATGTACTGTTAAACAAAGGTATTTAACATGAACAAGCATTAATAAAAATCAATTCATTCATTTTTAAACACTGTCCATGTTAAAAATAGAAGATCATTGAACTCTGTTGAGAAAACATAATACAAGCCATTACTCCCGCTTCCATTAGAGGCATCGCTGAGCTTACATGGGGGAAGACAACTGATGCTGTGGAGATTATATTTTTTCATTAAATGCCACCCTGCTGTCCTCTCCCATCCCTACCCACCAGCTTTGAAGAGGGTAAGATACAGCTCTCTTGATTCACTGGGCACAGTTTTAGCCATGTCCATGAATGAATCTGAAGGGAGAAACAAAAGAATCCTAACATTTTGTTCTACACACTGAACCTCAAAGGTCTTGACCTTAAAATGTCACTGGTCAGAGATGTCCAAATAAATATGCTTCAGCCAGATTTGTAACCTTTAATAAAAAGATACCAATACTTTCTAAGGATACATGTTTTCAGCACAAATACAATGTATACAAATAAAACCAAATCCAACACCACACCTGATCTTTAATGGCAGTTAATTTACACAACAAAACCAGAACTGAGGTTTTATGGAACTGGCAAAGGATTGAGATGATGCTTTCACCTTCAAACTGCTACTAAAAAAAGCCTGTGTTTCCACAGATGCTTCCCAACACACTACCTTTTCAGTAACAAGCCCTAGGAGATCTAATCAGAGATGGGTGCTTACTGAATAAAAATCCACAACCAGTTGCTCCTTTGGACAGCAAAATTCACCTCAGAGTAATTTCCCCTTTTCAGAGGACCAGCAAGCTTTAAGTCCCTTTTGAACTTTAAATAAGGTTTAAATTAGGGTTTAAATAAGACTTAGAAGAGGCATAGTCATTGTGATGACCAGCTGCCTGAATGCTTAACTTTGGTGTAAAGCAGAGCACAAGGAACACAAATCAACAAGCATTGAGATCAATGGTGTCATAGGCTGACAATACATTTAATAAAAACCAGCACAGGCACCTTCATGTTAATCATTCATTGCTAGGAGTCAGCTATCCACTGTCTACCCAAGTGCATTAGAAGTCCTCCTTGTGTTACTTGAACATAAAACTGCACCAGGTCAGGTCAATTTAAAAAGCTGCACTTCTTGTCGGCTGAAGTCCACATCTCTTTTCTTGCTATACTTCAATGCCAGCTGCAAACTTCTAGTAAAGCTGCAGTATTGTATTCTACTTAGTTCTTAAAATTAAGCCTCATATTAACACTGGCAAATAATCCAAGTTACCACTCACAGAGCTCAAAACTCCTTGGGACCAGTCAGTTTTACTTAGGTTTGATACCAGTGACTCTGTCCAGCCTTTCTTTTCTCCAGCAAAAAGAAAGTTCCCAGCCACATTTTTACCTCATCAATCCAAGTCCAAGCCGAGGGACCTGGGGCTGTTTAGCCTGGAGAAAAGGAGGGTCAAGGGAGACCTTATCACTCTGTACAGCTACCTGAAAGGAGGTTGTAGAGACATGGGTGTCAGTCTGTTCTCCCAAGTAACATGTGACAGGACGAGAAAAAAGGGCCTCAAGTTGTGCCAGGGGAGGTTTATATTGAACATTAGGAAAAATTTCTTTACAGAAAGGGTTGTAAAGCATTGGGACAGGCTGCCCAGGGAAGTGGTGGAATCACCATCCCTGGAGGTATTTAAAAGACGTGTAGATGTGGTGCTGAGGGACATGGTTTAGTGGTGACCTAGCAGTTGTAGGTTAATGTTTGGACTTGATCTTCAAGGTTTCTATGACTCTGTATCTGTGCTTAACACTGGAGGCATGAATATTTGGTGTAAATAACTGTATGTGGAGACAATGGTGTGGATTGAATCCACCACCCTGGATTCTGACTGAACATCTCTAAACCACAATCTTTTACATGAACTTCATATCAGCTCATGCATAGTGTCTGCTACCAGGTAAGGCTACATCATTTCTATTTAGTACACTAACAAACACGATTATCACTAACACAGAAGTTAAAAATATCTTCCTGTTCACATTACCCTGGAAATATCTTTATGCAAGTAATCATTCCACCATGAGTGGAGAACGATATCCATCAAATTAAGAAACTATGTAGCTGAGTAGTGGTATTCCGTGTAACATGCTGAAGAAAATCTGGTATCAGAAAGGGGCAGGATGAACAGCTGAAAGGAAACTGGTGTAATTTCCTACTCTGCCGTGGATCCGACGGGTGATCTTGAGTGACCACTGCTCAGTGTCCCTTCTGTAAGCATGGCTAACAGTCTCGATGCTTTTCTGTTCCAGGCACTGAGAATTCTCTGGGGAAGATATACTAAGAGGTCAGTTAGAGTGTAGCTAGAGATGTCTTGTTAAAGGGCCAGAAAGAACTGAAATGCTCAGAAACCTGTAAGAGCCTCTCCATGGCATCAGGAGGTGTCTCACCCTGCTGTATGGATAAGACCATTTTGATGTGAGTAGCTGAGAAGCAGTTTTGTCAGCACATTTGAAATTCAGTAATAAATTCTGGTTTGATCATCTTTTCTCTATTCCTTCCAGGAAAGAACATTTCAAACCAAGGATAAAACTTTGAAAGGTATCTTACATCATTCCCTTTTCTTGCCCAAGAAAGTTTAGGACTGAGTCTTAGATGGGCGGATGCTGGTTCAGCCATTCGTACAGTTGTATTGAAAAACAAAACAAAGCCTACATTTATAGCTAGGAAAGTCATTCCAGGAAGCTGTGAGGAAGTAAAACATCATTGGGGAGCTCATTTAGAGAAAGCACAGCAGGATGCTCAGTCACAGAAAAACAATATTCAAAGAATCTGACCTAGATAACGGGATTTCTTAGTGACTAGAATTCATTAAAAACAACAAATTAAAGATGTACTGCACTGGATTCTTTGAAGCCTGAGTGTCACATTCAGTTTAAATAATCCAACACAGCTAAAAATAAAAGCAACTTCAGGTTTTTTCCTTATGAAAAACCAACAAAGAAAGCTGAGAGTTTTGCTATTAAGAGGCTAATAAGTCAGAATGCAACCCAGCTCTAACTTTGTAGGGTTTTGTACGAGTGAATGCTTTTGTTGGCTATGAGCGAAGCTGATAAGCTTGCAAACCCTAGTGTTGGATTCCAAAGGCAAAAGCAAAACTCAGCAGAAAGCCTCAAAGTTTCCATACTATAAAACTAGAGCATTTTCATGGAATTTTAGTGGAAAATTACGATAATTAAAATATGCTGTCTCATGGTAGCAGTGTGTTAGAGTATGTTAGGAAGCCTCCTTCAAAGCTGTGTCCCTCAGAGTAAAAAAGGAGAATCAAACCCTTTCCTCCTTGAAAAGCTTTTGAGTTATGTTGAATACGACCCCATGTTATCTCTCCATTTCAAGAAGCTACTTACATGCCTCTATACTCAAAGTTAAGCATGTGCTTAAGCACTATACTAATACAAAGCGCTTTTCTACATCAAGCCTATGTTAATCTTACTAGTAGATACGGTTTACTTTAAAAGCTTCACTGTCGTGTAAGCATGAATAAAGGCATGAGATTCATTTTGCCTTGTCCATCTTCTCCTGTAAAAACAACATGATGCATCACAAAATATTTTCTAGTGTAAATTCAAAACCTTAGATCCCTTTGGACATCTTCATGTCTGAAAAAGGCACTCTCCCCACCCAACAAAAGATATAATTTATTCTCTATTTTAAAAATTGCTAAAAGAATCAGAGAACTGCAATCAACATAAACACACCTTCAAGCTCACTACATTCAATGAGTTTGACAGTTTCCTAAAAATTACTCCAGAAGCAACTTCGAATTGTACAACTGCTTTACACCTACTGACTGCATAGTTAGCCATTTGCCACCTGATATTATCTATTTTTGCCTTGGACCAATTATGGGAGCCAAACTAAGATCTCATCTTTTAGAAAACACTAAAATTATGTTGATAGATGAGTCTGCTTCACTGAAGTAATTATTTGCTTACTACTTGTATTTGATATTCCATTCCTACCCATCAAGTCTTTTCCAAGCAAACTCATTAAAGAAGGTCAATTAGAAGTTGACTACAGTTATTAGCCAATACAGGGCCCATTCATTCCTTGAAGATAGCAAAGTACTGGTCAACCATGTTGTAGGAAAGAAAAGGTTCCTTGCAACTTCTGCAACCTAAACAGTAAGCACTCCACAAAACAATCCCTACTGGATTTAACAGCAGTGACTGAAGAGGCTGCTGGTCTTCCCACCCTCCTCCCACACCACCCCACTGTCACAGTTAAATCTGACAAGCTAGTGACTCAAAGTCCCCAGCTGCCTCAGCTCACGTGATGCACCAACACCAAATAAAACTTTACAGTGGATTACATTGCCATTGGGCTTGGAGCTGCAGTGGCTGGGGAGCAGACACACTACTTTCTGCCTTTTTTTTTAACCTCAAGTAATTCCAACAGAGGAAGGGCAAAGTAATCAGCAGTAGCTTCTTGAACTGACTTGGCCTGAATCAATGGAGCTCTTAAATCACAACCCATGGAGCAAAACTCAGACCTGCTCCCCATCCACTCCATGTAAGTTACCCACAAAAGGATTTGCTAAACTATATTGCAGTTGACTTTCTTTTGCTGCCCCAATCACTGACATATCTCTGGAGTGAAACTTGCCATAACTCATTTCAGCAAGAAGATGAAATTTTTTCTTTGACAGGCAGTTCTGCCTAGTAAGGCAGCTACCTGCGTGGCTTTGGTTCTTGGGCAAATTTGCAGACTTACCAGAATGAAATCTGATCAAAACAGCCCCCTGTGTTTTAACTGATTGTACTCTTGCATTTTAGAGTTACTATTTTTATGCCTCGCAGGCTGACACCTTCTCCTTGCAGGTCCAGTAATCAGAAGCTAAACTTGGTATCTCGGAGTCAGACTTTTGCCTGGGATTTTTGCAGATTGCTTCAGAAGTCCTAACACAAATGGCACTTGTCCAAGTGTCTCTAGTGACAGTGACTGCTCAGTAGTCATCTGCAAGACATTCCTAGCATTTTCTTTCTCACTCTTAAGAACACCACATTACTTCACTGTATTCAACTTTAAGCCTATCTAAAATGTAAAACTGCTACAGCGTCCTCCTACTGCTTCCAAGATCTCCAGCAACAACCTTTCAAAGGAAGTTCATTTACTCTGCTCAGTATCTAGCATTTCTGCAGCAGTTTCCATCACCTCAAAGTTCAAAACGTGGTTACAGGCTGAATAGCTAACACAGGCTACGTCGCTTTCTTGCTGTCAGAGCACACGCTGACTTCATCCCTCTGCTCAAGAACTGAAAAGTAAGGTTGCTCCCAGTTTTTATCATATCCCTTCCTACTTGAGAAGCTTTCATAAAACCTGTTTCAAACTATTTTGCTATTTTTACTGTTCAATCAAATTCATGATGCTTTTTTCCTGTAACTGAATGGATGTTTCTCCTTTGGAGAACACCATTTCCATTCAACTGCAGACATTCAAATAATCCTTCCTCCCTGCCTGATGTTCCAAATGACTGGTTTGGGACTCTACATTAATCTTGGCAGCTAAAATTGTCTAAACTGTTTAATGCTTAATAAGGGGGTTTCTTCTTGCATGCATGAATCTGAGGTTTCCACTTGCAGCCCCAGAACTCCTCACTTTCAGCCCCTGTTGACTCCAGAAAAAGGAATGGCTTCCTGTTCCTATTTATTCACTTCATTTTACTTGAGTCCCTTCTTGTGAGGAACACTTCAGTATAAGTTTGAACCTTAAGAATTAAATTCTAAGAGAAGTTGGCAAGAACCATAGGAGACAGACAACTGCAATGTGCCAGGACACTCAAAGGAAATGGACTTATAATAGGTAGGGATAGTGCTGCTTAATCTCTAAAACAAAACCTCGTTCTATGAGGAAACATATTTGATCTCTACTCCGCTACAGGCAAATCAGAATCAACTTCAGGACACTGACTGGATTTACGTTAATGACAGAGGAGGAGGAGATAATCAGTTTTATAGAATGTACTTCAAAAAGTTGAAGCAGCCTGCAGGTCTGTCATCCTCCCCCGCAAACCCGAGTCTAAACAGACTTGCAGGATGTGATTCAGGAAAAGAAAAAAATAAAGAAAACCCCTCCCACAAACCCCACAAAAATAACAACAAAAACCCCCCACTACAACTCTCTCCTTCACCTTTTGTTTTTTCCAAGATATTGTTCCAGTCCTAATACTCCATTTCCACACTAAGGTCAGCTAACAGTTATTGAAGCATCTGCTCTATTTCCTTGAATTCTCCTTTATTTTCTCCTTTGGGAAATACTGAGAAGTTTGTCCTTACAGAAGGCTGTCCAATATCTGTACTTACACTGTGACTAAGCATTGCTTTGGATCGTGCAAGTCTTAAATTCAGGAAAACAGTTAAATTTATGCTTAGGTTTATTTCTACTGAGCCAAAGGCTTACCTAAGTCTCACTGAAATCAAAAGGATTTAAAACCTATACTTACATTTACACACGGGAGATGGATTTAAGCATAATGTTCAACTGCTCTGTGGAGATGGGACATAAGCAGTCATGGCAAGTAATAGATTGAATTTCAAAGTACTGCTTTGTGCTCCTGTGATATCACAATAATTATGTGACTGCAGAAGTGGCAAATCCCACTCTGTACCTCTAACCTACTTTGCAAAGAATATACTTATAAATTAATGTAATTAAGGTGTTTTAGACATATCACTGTTTGCACCACGCTCTTGCCCCTCTCTTTTGGGATTATTTTACTGTCTGTCTGGTTTACTTCACCAGGAATAGGAGTTTCCCAGTTTCCACATGAAGACTTGCTCCCATCACTGGGAGACGACAAATTTTCAAGTTCAGATAAGGTAAAATTAATGTGCCAAAACGTAGGATGAGCCCCCCAGCCTAACGTCATAAATATCGTTATTTTGGTCCCTACTGCAGAGACAATGGAAGTGGCTGTGGCTTAAGCCATTGTCTGAAATACAATTTTGGTGACTGTAAAATCCAGTCACATCCAGGAGTGCAAATCCAAATTATTCAAAGTGAGTGACAGTTACACTGTTCTCTAAAGGCTTAACAGGTCTCAGAAAAAATTGATGCATGCAGAATTTACAAGAAATAACTTACTTTAAAAAATTAAAGTCTAATTGCAGATGGATACAAGTTAATGCCTTTTAAATAACTTCAGAAAAGCTCTTTTGCATTTACCAAAAGCAATGAATTTTAAGTCCCACATCTCGGGCTTGAAAGCCCAGAAGCAGCTGTTTAGTAAGGAAGAGTAGCAAGTGGAGATCCAGTAAGCACCTGACACATTTATAACATAATTCTGTTACAATCGTCACATGATGCCCTCCACATACATGAATTTTTAACTGTAGAGTGTATATATGTTATAACGGCATTAAAAATACACACATGGTTTATGTGTAACAACATTAAAATTGCACCAGATTGTATTTTAAATTAATGGAATTTCCAAAACAGTAGCAAAACAAATTCCAAAACAGTACCAAAAAGGAACTCTCTCTTCCTTTTAATCTTATAACTCAAATGAAAAAGATACGTTAATCAAAACATAAGAAATTATCAGTTTCACTGGAGATTTTATAAAAATATTATTCTCTGCTTTGCTGTGGTTGTGCTCCTCAGACTTATTACTGCAATTCTCTTGCAGTTTGGTTAAATGTCAATGCGCCAATTACTTTAATAGTCAAACTGTGCGCTATTTTCACCACACAGTCACTCAGGCTTGTCATGTTTGACAAATCCAGTAATTGAGATGAACTCTTGGAGGATACTGACATGTAACCAGTCATTTCCTACTGCAGAACATTGACCTCTGCAGCATAAACCACAGAGGATTTATTCAGCAGCTTGAAAAAACAAACAGGCTTGTTAAGTTATCATTTCACACATCTCCACTCATTTCCTTGTTTATTCACTTTATGTTTCATTGAGATGGGAATTAAAACATTAGGAGCACTTTGAATAAGTGTGGAAAAAGGACTTGAGCAAATGTTCTGAAAAACTAGAGTAAATTAAAAACTGCCTAATGGATTACTAGAGCTTGAGCGTACTGTCAAACAGCTTCAAATCCCGCCTCGATCCCCCTCTGCCCCCAAGCAGCTGTACCCATCCCAGCTTCAGCTCATTAACAGAAGAAGGTGTTATACAAATTACATAAAGTATTTATTGAGCAGTGCTTATTTCAGTCAGTCATTATAGTACCTTAACCCTTGCTGAGGCCTTTTTATTTTTACCATTCTTCCACCATAATATCCTGCAGCCACTACGTAGGTAATGCACTAAACCTCAGGACTAGCCCCATTTACCCTGGATTCATTGAGCCAAGCACAAGCTCCACAAAACCCACCAAGTGCGTACTCACTGGGCTAGCAGGTCCTTGGGTAATGCCTTTGGGACAACCATCAGTATTTGACAGGTTTGGACAGCTACAAGCCCATCACATCTGTGTTGAAAAACAAACACATTTTGCAATGCCAGATCATTTCAAAGAAAAAATGCAACAAAGGTTTAGGATCAGGATGCAACCTATCGTAAATGTAATTCTGAAGCTCCTCTGTGATTTACGTTGACTGAGGACCTGATGCTACTTTTGTTATAAAGGTACTTTCTCTGAGAATTTAGCCCTTCTTTGGATGAAGTGCTGACATTTCTTATAAAGAATAATGGGGGGGGGGGGGGGAAGGGGGGGGAGGGG